>NW_025793717.1:0-8184 GCF_021613505.1 Equus quagga | reverse complement strand
GCCTGCTTCTCATCTGTAGTTTTAAAAGTAGCCAGCCTAAAAATCCTCATTATAAACCATTTTAAAATTAAGCAGCCTAAAAATCCTCATCATAAACACCCCCTGAACCCATTTGGCCCGGAAATCTTTTGGGGATATGGACGATGGTCAGTCTTCTGTAACTACTTCCGGCTGTACAAGGTCATAGAGCTGTCCATAAATGGGGCTATGGGTACAGGTAGGAGGCTCAGTGGGCCGGAAGGCTGCGCCCGTGGTGTCCAAGGCTGACAAGGTGTACAGAGCCTCTGGCGATGAGAGAATCATTTGATGAGAGGTGGTCCAGGAGGTGAAACTTTGTTGACATGTGGAAGACAAACAACGAAATAGACAACAAATTATAATAGGAAATACAAGTAAGATGATTAACCCAATGAATAAGGTTTTGATAGTAGTCCAGAAACCTGGTCCTGACCAAGAGTTCAACCAGTCATTTAGAGATAGGGTAGGGTCAGACATGGACTTAATTTGGTGGTTCATATCAGATAGGAAGCCAGAGATATTTTGATGGTAGTCAGGAATATAAACACAACATTCAGTTTTTATAATGGCACAAGTGCTCCCCTGTGCTGCTGTCAAGACATCCAGTGCCATTCGGTTTTGGAGGACTGCCTTACGCATTTGGGACACTTCTAAATCAAGCAGCGAAAGGCTATGTTGCGTATCATTTAATGCTTTCATAGTAAATTTGTTTAGAGCTTCCATGTGCCAGATGACACTTTCGATTCCTAATTGGGGAAGGAAAATTGAGGCAACGTGGTCATACCAGTGGAAGACAGAGCGGGTCCAGTGCTGTTGCAGGTTGGGTAGGTTAGCAGGAGGAGATATAGTAAATGTAGTTCTACCTTGCATCCAGACGAAGCCTAGGGTGCATAGTCCAATCCATCCAGGTGGCAGCCAAGGCCATAAGTTGGAGCCACATAACCAGTGAGTGCCATTAGGGGCTAACCAAAGTATGCCAGCCTGTCAATCCCAGTCAGTCCCAAACCAATCAGTATTTCTTAAGGCTATGATATGAGAACACATATAATGGGGAATTTTCCCCATAGGTCGGGTGCTATTAGGCCATGTATCATGGGTGTGATTGGTTTGTTCCCAACATAGAGTGGCCTTTTGACAGTTGACCACTAGTAGGAGTGAGCCAAATATATTCGTCCCAAATTTGATATAGTCCATCCTGTGTATATCGATAAGTTGGGGACTTTACCTTTGGAACTTGTTGTTTATGATCCACCTGTGACAAGGCAAATCTAGTTAGTATTTGGGCAGTAGTATTGAAGAAAAAGGTTTGATTGTGGCCAGGGTACTCCCAGGTGTCAGAGACGGATGGCCACAAGGAGACATTATGATTAGTAATAGATGAATCTTGTAAAAGAGAAGAGCTAGAAATGTATTGTGCAGTGAAGAGAAGCATTGCACGCCAGTCAGTACCCTGGAGGGGAGAGACCCACTAGGGGAGGCCGGAAGTACTAGACAGAGGCAAGAGTCTGCAAACCCAACAGGTGGTTTGGTTACGGAGCTCAGCATAATGTTGAGCCCATTTTGAAAAAGAATTGTCTGTCATTACAAAAGGAGAGAAGAAGAAGATAATCAAGGTAGGGTTCATTTTGTTCTAAAAAGTAGTTTTAAATCACCAGTTTGTTCACAAGAGTAGTCTGGTTGAACAGCAGGATCTGGGATCACCTTTGTCCTGAAAAGAAGTCATAAGTTTTATTTGGGAAATATGACTCCAGGAAGTATGATCTTTTAATTTTACAGCTGTGGGAGTGCTTAGAATGACTTGATATGGTCCTTTCCATTTTGGGCTTAACCCATCAGAATGTGTTTTCCAATCTTTTAAATATACCGTATCTCCAGGATTTACCTGGCAAGGTATATCGGCAGACAATGGTTCCGGCTTAGGTAAATGATTATTAACATAGTCATTTAGTTCCTTTTGTATCAGACCAGCCTCAGTGGAATATCGACATAATTGGTGGTAATCAGAGTCAAATACTATATCGGTGGATAGAAAGGGACTTCCATACAGGATTTCATAAGGGCTTAACCCTAAACTGTTCTTAGGGGCCGTTCTCATCCGTAGGAGGCCAATAGGTAAGAGTGTAATCCAAGTTTCCTGAGTCTCGAGACTTAATTTGGAGAGATGTCGTTTTAGACTATGGCTTGCATTCTCCACTTTCCCAGAGGATTGTGGATGCCAAGCCGAAGGCAAATAGTATTTGATTTGCAAAGCTGAAGAGACCTGTTGTGTTATTTGAGTTATGAAAGAGGGACCATTATCACTCTGTAAGGCCTTGGGCAAGCCAAAGCGTGGGATAATCTCCCTTAAAAGGGCCTTTGTTACTTCGATTGCCCATTCCCTTCAACAAGGGAAGGCCTCAATCCAGCCTGTAAAGGTATCGACAAATACTAAAAGATATTTATAGCCGTGACATGGAGGCATTTGGGTAAAATCCAGTTACCAATCTTCCCCAGGATAGGTGCCGTTGTTGTATAGGTCGTAACAGAGGAGGTGGTTTAGCTGCCCCCTCTGGATTTACTTGAGCACAAGTGGCACAAGAGCGGCAGACCTGTCTAATGTTGGCATGGAAAGTATGGCCATCGAAGGATTTAGAAAGTGACTGAGTCAATGATTGTTTGCCAAAATGGGTAGCCTGATGAATTCCATTGACTAATTTCCATTGAAGGCTTTCAGGTATGAAAATTTTTCCCTGGTCATTAATTAGCCAAGACTGTTTTGTTTCCTGCGTATATCCCTTTTCTTGAGCCAGGGTTATTTCTTGAGTTGTATAAGTAGGACTAATAAGGCCCAAGGCAGGGGGAGTGGGGAGTAAGCTTAAAAGATTACTTTGTTTAGCTGCCCGTTTAGCTTCCCGGTCAGCAAAGTTATTACCCTTGCTCTCAAGGGATAAATCCTTCTGATGTCCCCGGCAATGGACCACAGCCACTTGCTTAGGAAGAAGCACAGAGTTTAAAAGAGCCAAAATCTCTGCTCCATATTTGATAGGGGAGTTCTTTGTATTGAGTAAACCCCTTTCCTTCCATATGACCCCATGTGCATGCAGGACCAAGAAGCCATATTTTGAGACAGTGTAAATATTAATAACCATATCCTTTGCCAGGTGAAGGGCTCGGGTAAGAGCGATGAGTTCAGCCTTTTGGGAAGACGTATTGGCTGGAAGGGCTTGTGCCTCAATGACGTGCAAGGCGTTTACTATGGCATAGCCTGCCTTGCGTATGCCCTGTTCTATGAAGCTACTGCCATCTATAAACCAGGTGTCCTCTGCATTATCTATGGGGGAATCCAGCAGGTCAGGCCTGCTAGAGTACACTTGTTCTATGACTTCAGAGGGTGTATGCTCCAAATCCTGGACTGGGTAGTCAGGACCAGGCATAAGTTCTGCTGGATTAATTGTTCGACAAACCTTAAGGGTGATATCAGGAGTGTCTAGGAGGATGGCCTGACATTTAGTTAGACGTCCTCCAGTCATCCATTGATGTCCCTTAGTTTGTAACACGGCTTGTACCTGATGAGGAGTCATGACTGTTAAAGGCTGTCCCATAGTTAATTTAGAGACCTCCTCAACTAACAGAGCTGTAGCTGCTACAGCCCTTAAGCATGCTGGACATCCCAAAGCTACCGAGTCTAGAGTCTTTGAGAAATATCAGACAATTTGGGTCTCTGGGCCTAGTCTTTGGGTGAGGGTACCGAGGGCCTGGCCCTGCTTTTCAGTAACATAAAGAGTAAAAGGCTTGTTGACATTAGGCAGAGCCAGGGCTGGGCAGAAGACAGTTGCTGTTGAATCGACCGAAAGGCCTTGTCTTCCTTTTGTGTCCCCTCCAGAGGTTCTGTATCAGGTCCTCTGGTTGCTTCATATAAAGGGTTTGCTATTACCCTGAACTGAGGAAGCCATAAACGACAGAATCCTGCCATACCCAGGAAAGTGCGAAGTTGTTTTTTTGTCTTTGGTGGTCCAAGTTTGAGGATAGCCTTTTTCCTATTTATAGAAAGTGCCCAGTGTCCTGGGGTTAAATCATAGCCCAAATAGGACACTTGCTGTTGTGAAATTTGTGCCTTTTGTGGGGACACTCGATATCCCCGTTGGGCTAAGAAATTAAGGACAAGGACAGTATTGTGGTCAGAATTCTCCTTTGTGGGACTACAAATAAGAATATCATCAACATATTGTATTAAACCACCAACAGGGAGTTGGGCATCCCGCAGATCCTTGCCTAGGGCACTTCCAAACAAATGGGGGCTATCCCGAAAACCTTGAGGGAGGACTGTCCACATCAGATGGATAGGAAGAGCTTCATTAGGAAACTTCCATTCAAAGGCGAATAAAGGTTGGGAAGTTTCATCCGGAGGAATACAAAAGAAAGCATCCTTTAAGTCCAGGACTGTAAACCAATTAGAGTTTTCTGGGATCTGAGAAAGTATAGTATATGGGTTAGGCACGAAGGGGTGGATGGGAACAGTGGCCTCATTAATTATGCGGAGGTCCTGGACCAAACGATAATCTCCATTTGGCTTCTTTACAGGCAAGATAGGAGTGTTATAGGGAGATTGACATCGTTTAAGGAGGCCATGACTGAGGAATTTTAATATAAGGGGTTGTAATCCTTCAATTGCCTCTGGCTTTAAAGGGTATTGCTTCTTATGGGGTACAAGAGAAGAGTCCCGCAGAATAATAGAGACTGGCTGTGCTGTTATAGCTCTTCCTGGAAGGGAGCAGTCCCAAACCTGGGGATCAAGTGCTTCCCATATATGGGGTGGAATATTAGAGGGTATCTGGGAAACAACAGAGCTTGGAGACAGAGCGACAAACAAGCCATCCTCCTCATGTGTTAGAATAAATTGGCTTCCTAATTTTTTCATTAAGTCTCACCCTAATAGGGGAGTAGGGCAAGTAGGTAGGACTAGGAAAGTATGGGAAAACACCTGAGTCCGATATTGGCAAGTTAAAGGAAAAGTTTGGTAACAAAACTTAGAGTCACCCTCTATTCCGACAATTTTTTGATGGGACTTATGAGTTGGGCCAGAGTGGCAAACAAGTACAGAGTAAGTGGCTCCCGTATCAGTAAGAAAATTGATCTGCTTACCTTCCACATCCAGAGTAACCCGGGGCTCAGTCTGTTTGATGGTGATGGGAGCTGGACTGGCCTCTGGGCCCCTTCAGGCAGAGTCCTCAGGATCACATCTCTGGGCAGGGAAGTGTGTTCTTGGCCTCTCCTCACTCTGGAGGCGAGGACAATCAAGCTTCCAATGTCCCTCTCGCTTGCAGAGAGGACAAAGCCCAGGAGGAAGATCCTTTCTTGGGTACTGTCTGCTCCAGTGTCCAGATTGACTGCAACTGTAACAAGGGGACTTACCTGAGCCTCCGGCATTGGTAGTCTGAGACTTGGGCCCCTGGTTAGCCTGCTTCTGTGGCACATCCGCAATGGCGGCTGCTAAAATGTGAGCCTGTACCTTACCCTGTAACTTTGCCCTTCTGTCCTTATCCTGTCTAAGAGTCAAGTCCCGATCATTAAACACCTGAGTAGCAACCTCCAAAAGTCTCTGTACAGGTGTTTGAGGACCTAAGGCCAGTTTAGTCAGTTTTCGGTGTATGTCTGGGGCAGACTGACTAATGAAGTACATGTTTAGAATAGTAATCCCTTCTGGAGAAGTAAGGTCTAGATCAGTGTATTTTCGAATAGCTTCGGCTAATCTACCTTGAAAAAGGGCAGGGTTTTCATCTGTTCCCTGGGTTATTTCCCAGAGTTTGTCGAAATTGACTGGCTTTGTAAATCCCTCTTCATTCCCTCTATTAAACAAGTAACCAGGTGATTCCGTTGTCCTCGATCTTCTTCATCCCTATAATCCCATTTGGGGTCTGTATCTGGCACCGCAGTGCCTCCTACTGGATGTTTATGTCTGTCTCTAGTATGTAATTCATCTGCAAACTCACGTGCTCCCGCCCAAATACGATTTCTTTCGTCTGTAGTGCAGCAATGAGTAAGAATAATATAAATATCCTGCCAAGTCAATTCAAAGCTCGTGACAAGCTGTTGAAAGCCATCAATAAACTGGGAAGGATTTTCTGAATATCTACCCAGTTGTGTCTTAAGTTGAGCCATATCAGACATTGAAAATGGCACGTGGACTCGAATGGTCCCCATTTCCCCATTTGCTACCTCACGGAGATGGAAATGTTCAGTATTATAAGAGGTCCCACTCCTCGTATGACCTGCAGGGCTTATGGAGATTGAAGACTCAATTTTACGTTCCTTGTCATAGGGAGGGGGCATTTTGGTCTTTGAATCCTCAGGAGAGGTTAATTTGGCAGGAGCTGCAGGAGCCTTAGGAAGAGGTCTAACGAGGCAGTCATCTAATATATCAAGGGTAGCGTTCTCTACTTTAGTTGGGCGAGCTAGACACATGCGACAAACCTCTCTGAGTTCAGGATCTTGATATAGGGCCATGAATGCTTGAATATAAGGGATTTCAGACCATTTTCCCAGGCGGTGGCAAAATAAGTCTAGTTTAAGAATAGCATTAAAATTTAGGGTGCCATTCGTGGGCCATTTTTCCTCATTCAGATTATATTGAGGCCAAACAGTATTACAGTAAAAAATAAGTCTCTTTTTTTTAGATCTTGTAGATCAAATTTTGCCCAGTTATTTAAAAGGCAACCCAAAGGTGAATCCTTAGGTATGGAATTAGAGGCTCCCATGGTCCTAAGAAGCAAAAAGACAAAAGAAGAGAGATGAAAGAGATGGGTCCATTACCTTGAAAATCCCCCCTGAACCTAGGGCAGCGTCCTACCCATTGTTCCTACTGTGGGGTTCCTATAGCAAGGGGTGATGGGGGCATTGCATCCCTTGTATACCTTCCCTGTTATGCCTGGCAGTAACAGGTGCCAGGTGAATAGTCCCGAGAGAAAAGGAACCATTATCTTGAAAATTCCCCCAATGGGGTTCCTGTAGCAAGGGATGATGAGGGCATCCCTTGAACATTTTCCCTATTCTGCCTGGCAGGAATAGGTGCCTGGTGAATGGTCCCAGAGAGAAAAAAAAGGAGAACTTTAAGAGAGATGAAAGAAAAGGAGCCATTACCTTGAAAATCCCCTCATTGGGGTTCCTGTAGCAAGGGATGATGGGGGCATCACTTGAACATCTTCCCTATTCTGCCTGGCAGGAATAGGTGTCTGGTGAATGGTCCCAGAGAGAAGGGGAGCCATTACCTTGAAAATCCCCCCAATGGAGCTCCTGTAGCAAGGGATGATGGGGGCATCCCTTGAACATCTTCCCTATTATGCCTGGCAGTAATAGGTGCCTGGTGAATGGTCCCCAGGATAAAGGATAGAGAAAAACAGTGAGGAATTTTCCGCCAGTCTGGGGGACATTCTACCCAATTGCAGCCTGGAGCCATTCTCCCAAGAAGGGGTTCCCATACTCCACCAAAGGTTAGAGTTTGGTACTTTCCTTGAACTGGAGTCCCGATTGGGACCTTCCCGCAGTTTGAAGAGTGGTCAGGTGCCATGCATGGGAGGGATCCCATCCAGCCTTAGGAAAAGAAACCTTCCAGGGGAGTCTTGGAGATTGGCGACCGTCCTAATGACTTAAGTGGCTGACCCGTGCCCACGTAAAATTTGTCTATTAGAGACAGAGTCAGGAAGGAATGGATTAATTCATTCTTCATCATCCTGAGGCTTAAGGTACTGATTCTCTTCAAGCTGAATGCCACAGTTTACCCCCTAGAGTAGCCATGGGCAGCAAACGTGGATTCATACAGCCATCCAAGAAAGTTCCCGATGGAGAAGTGAATTTAGATCCACCCTCAAAAAAGAGAAAGGCACAAGGAAAAAGGGCACTTACCAGAACTCGAGCTCACAAGCCGATGAAGCAAGTCCCCGTACGGGAGTTCCCCATACGGGAGTTCCCCATACGGAAGATCCCCTGAAGCAAGTCCCCATATGGGCCACCAGAAATGATGTGGGGTCAGTGAGCCGAGGAGTCGAAAGAAAGATTTCTTAGACTCTTAAGATCTGGCAGTAGTGCTCTTTTATTTAGAGAATAGAATAGCATGGGGACAGGACCCATGGGCTGTCAGAGCTTTGGCTGCCCCAAGTTGAGGGTTAGAGCTAAATTTAAGGCATAGGTATA
>NW_025793716.1:0-16789 GCF_021613505.1 Equus quagga | reverse complement strand
AGGTGATCTCCTGAGACTGCATTGGCCTCTTCTCTGGCCCCACCCATCACTGGCACCGTTCCCTTCCCCTTGTGCTGTGCAGTGAAGAGTCCTGGTCTGGGGCTCTGGCTCATTTTCACTCGGCAGTGTTGATCATGGGGCTTCACTGTGCCTCCTCTCTGGGCTTCCCTTTCCTTGTCAATAACGTGGAGATAAGCCTTTTTGCCTCAGTGGGCTAGAAGAGGATCAGAAGAGATCAAGTACAGGTGCTTTGCAAACTGCTGGGCAGATGGATGTCAGGTGCTAAAGCATTGTAGAGGTTTTCTTGCTGCAAAACACCCTGAGGCATTTGCTTCCAGGAATTCCTCCTCTCCCTTCCTCCCAAATCAACCCAGTCTTTGGGAGCCAGATGAGGCCTCTCTTTTCCCAATCAACTAGCATTATCTGATCAATAACTCTGGACCTGGCCCTATGCTGAGGCCAGAGGATGAAGAAACAAGACTAGAGGTGGCCTGAGAGGACCCCTGTCTGTAGGAAACAAATAACACAGCTCAGTGTTCCAGATCCTTGTGCCCAGGAAGGGGATGGTGAGGTGAGGCCTATGCGATCTGGAAGCAGCAGCCCGTGGACGTGCAGAAGGAAGAGTGGAACACACTACCTGGGCAAAGGCACAGACGCTGGAAAGAGTGTTGTGTGTTTAGAAAATAAGTTCGTTCAACAAATGTTTGTTTCTCGAAGTCTTGTATGTGCCTATGTTACCAGCTCTGCACAGCTAGAGTGATGAGAGGGAGACAGAACGGAGACGATGAAGCTGGAAGTGAGTAGGGGCAGACCACGTAGGACCTTGTCAGAAGGCTGTACTTTATTCTGAGAGCAATTGTGCACCATTGAAGGGATTACAGCAGGGGAGTGACAAGCTCAAATTCGTGTGGTAGAAAGGTCACTTTGGCTTTTGGTGGGGACTAGATTGGCAGAGACTTCAGATGATTTAGGGAGATCAGGACGAGGTGGAGGCAGCGACCCAGGCAGATGTTGCTGGAGTGAGGCAGCGAGACAGAGAGAAGTGAGAGGTAGAGCGGCTGTCTTGGCACCGTGGGCACAGGAAAGGGAGGCATTAAGGCCCCACCACAGCCGGATGTGGGGTGACAGTGAGGCCCCCTTCATGCGCTAGGAAAAAAGGGGGCACAGGATTGCCCTGGGAGCTTTGTTACACTGTGGCATCAACATAGCTGGATCAGAGCAGAGTTCGGCAAAGTCTCCTAAAGAGAGAAAAGGACCTTTGATCCACAAGACTGGACTGTAACCAGGAGGAATGAATTTCTATATTTAGGTATAAACATGTGTGCATCTGAGACCCAGGAAGAGGAGGCTGAGGGGCTGGCGGCAGCTGTCTGTCTCTGGGCATAAGAATGTTAGGGTCTGGATTTGGAGATTGTCATGGCAGGACCCTCCTCATGGGAGCTGCTACATCAGGCTGTCTTAATTCCAGTTTCTGGAGTCCAGTGTAAGAATAACTTGGTGGACCTGCAGGGGAGAGGGGCAGCCTCCACAAGGCACCCACCTTGGTATCTCTATAAATCACGGGGAAAACTCCGTTCCATGATTCTGGCTGGTATCAGGGTGGATGGTGGTTCCATTCCTAGGTACAGAAGGAGAGGCAGATTTGGGGGACAAACGTGCTGTGTTCATGTTTGGAGATGTTGGGTCTGAGGGGTCATGCAGAGATGTCCAGGGGTGGTTGGTCTTGTTTCTGGAGCTCAGGAGAAAGATAATCTGGAAGGAGCTGTTGATTTAGGAAGCAGTGTCAGGAGGATGGGAAGCCACAGGAGCTGATGAGAGCCTATGGGGAGAATGTACAGTGTGGGAAGAGGCCAAGGGCTGGATTTTGGGAGCCTCCATCTTTCATTTAACATCATTTCATTTAACATCATCATTTAACATATGATGGGTGAGAATTGCTGAGAAGGGGCATCAGGAGAGGTGAGAGGACATGTAGGAGAGAGTTCCAGAAAGAGAGGGGAATCGACTGTGTCACAGCATCTGGAAGTCCTCTGGGCTTACCACCAAGGAGAGCACTGGTCATCTTAGCAAGAGCAGTGGCAGAGAGGTGGGGGCTGTGGAGGGCGGAAGTGGAAACAGCAGAGTCAGCTCTTTGGAGATGTTAGGTAATGAAGGGAGCAGGAAGTGGAGTGTAAGTTAGAAGAGGAAGTGGAACCAAGGGGAATCTTGTTTTGTTTTTTAAGTGCCAGAGACTTGAGCCTATCTTATATGCAGATGGGCAGGAGCCAGTGGAGAGGGTGGGGTCTGTGATGTGGGAGAGAGAGGGACTGATTGATGGGTGAGGTGCTTGAAGGGAGGGTGGGAACCTAAAGGGATTGGCCTTGGAGAGGCCCTGGACTCCTCCTCTACTGGAACAGAAGGGAAGGTGGGGAGGCTGGGTGAGGGCAGCTGGCTCTTCAGGTCTGGTGGCTGGCCTTTAGGGATTTCTTATCTAATGGCTTCTATTTTCTCTGGGAAGAAAAGCAAGGCTACTTTTCTGGGAGCCAGGAGCAGAGGGCTGGAGGGGACAGTTGGGGAAAGAGAAGTTATGGAGGTGCAGATTGTGGCCAATGCCACGGGGCTTTCTAGAAGGTCTTTCTGCTGATCTCTGCTCAAATGTCACCTCAGAGGGGCCTTCCCTGACCCTCACAGCTCCCGTCTACAGTAGCAGCCCTGCCCTTATCCTGCTGTATTTTTCTTCCTTGAGTTTTCCTACCTGAAATTATCTTACTGGTGTATTTGATTCTTGCTGATTTCCTTTCTCCCCACCTGGAATGTAAGCTCAGGAGGTCAGGGCTTGTGTTGTTCTCACTGTGTTCCCTGGATCTGGCACCATGCCTGGCATTGAGAGTGGGTGCTCATGCCCTTTTGAATATGTGAATGAATCCCTGCGGGACCCAACTCAGGGCAGTAAAGCTGCTGACACAGGGTGAGGACCAATGTCTGCAGCCCTCTGGACTCTTGGGCACTTCTTGGCCCCTACTCTGCTGTATTCTTAGGTTTTTGGGTGCTTCCCTGTGCTCCCCCTTCACCAGGGTCATCACTGGGGCTGTGTTCATCTTTGGTGCTGGCACAGGGAGGGTTGGGGCAGAGCATACGCTTTGGAACAGAAACACCTGGACTTGAACGTTGTGAAACTTTGGCAAGGCCCACTGTCAGTCTTCAAAAACAGCAACCAATTTAAGAGGGAAGAGAGTCCACCATCATCAGTCTTTGTCTCGAGATGTCTGTTTTCCTATTAGCTTCACAGTTGTTTGGAAGACAATATTTGTTTGGCCCAGGCTAAAGTTCTGGCCCTGTCCAAACAGTCCAAAGTTTCCAGGAGTACGACGTGTAGGCAGTTCCTCTGAAATGGCTGTGCCAGCTTTATTTTAAAATGGCTCCACTCTGTTGACTTGTCACACCACCATCACTTCTTAGCCAATATGTGTGCCTAGGGGAGTCGTGGTGACTCATGTCGATCTCACCCAAAGTCTCTCTGCTCTTCCTATTGAGCCAGAGGTTCCTCTGTGTGTTGCTTGTTCACACGTGTTCTTGTGTTCACACGTTCACACGTATATGTGTAGTTGCACACTTGTCTCTGAAAAAGAGGCTGGAGGATGAAGCCACCCATTGGTCACTCTGTTGTGGAGGGAGTCACTTCTCTGTTCCTTGGGGCGTTACACATTGGATCCCCTCTCTCCAGGCTCCCGTGGCTGTGCGCTCAATCCCATAGTTGAATCCCCCAAAAGTTTGTGTAATTTGAGTGCATTTTGTTGGACTGATTTTTATGGCTATTTCAAAGATCCTTCCACTTCTCAATTTTAGTTGGTTCCTCTTGGCGGGTGCTCCTAACCCTTGAGCTTTGAATATACAGCTTTGCTGTCCTTGACACTGGCTAGGGCTCACTCACACGCAGAGTGCTGACCAATCTTGTTGGGGGGACAGTGACTGTGTGGTGGGGGAGATGACTGTGACTAGGGCCCCCAAGGGCACCTGAGGATGTCCATCCCGGAGGAGAGCAGACCCAGGAGGACCTGGCCCCTGATCCCCAATCCCTGCAAGACGTGCCTGGGCTGTGGGAGCCTGTGTCACCCCAGAGACAGACTGGAGACTTATGGGGGGGCCACAGCCCGGTGGCTTTCTGTTCAGTGACCAAGAAGTATTTTAAAGCAATTAAGACAGTCCAAGGGTGGCTGAGCTGTTTGAAAAGCAGTCAGTTTTCTGTCCCCAGAGATGTGTGAGCTCTTGGGGCTGGATTCCCACCTGGTTAAGGTGCTGGGCCAGGCCACCCTGGGTACTGGGATTGGAGATCAGCATGAGTTGCCTGGAGGCAGCCGCACCATGGTGGGGAAGAGGAAAGCCCTGCCCTCTCCCCTCCCTATCCATCTGTTTTTCTGACCTCTCATCCCCACTTTGAGCAGATGCATTTTTGTTCCCAAGCAGCCCCCTGGGAGAGCTGTGGCTGAACTGACTGGCTGAGCAGGCAGCTTGTTTCTTGAAGGCTGGCCAACTGAGCTCCAGGTCAACTGGCTGCTGGCCTGGGCAGGCTTGCTAACAGGGGAGGCAGCAAAAGAGCCCGAGTCAGTGTCGCAGTCTACCTGACTCATGTGGGACAACTCCCTGTGGTCTGTGGGCTGCACTGTTCTCACCTGTAAAGATGGAGTGTGCTTGCTCTAGGTGATGCTGAAGTCTCAGATCTGATGCTTGGAGCAAAGCTTACTCAGACTGTGGGGGAGGAGAAGAGGATAGTGACTTATGCTTGCGCTTGCCAATCCACCCCGATTTGTTTTCTTGGCGAGGCCAACAAGGAGTGCAACTGTGAGGCTGAGGGAGTGCGGCTGGGGAGCTGGGCTCAGCGAATCACCTCCATGCTTTGCTCTTTCCCTACTTCCTTCCTCCTGGAGAAAAACAAGGCAGCCCATCTTCAGAGCTCTATAGGGATCCCAGCTTGGGGCATCTGAGGACGGGTCTGAGGTGTCCCGTTGTGTAACCCAGAGGAGCTGGCCAGGCAGCCATCTGGCCCCCAGAGAGGATGCCCAGTCCTCTTGGAGAAGCTGCAGTTCCACTAGTGGGGCCAGGTGCAGAGAGCTGTCCTCACTCCTACCAGGTTCCTGGGACAATCAGGGCACATAGGAGAAAGCTGGCACAGGGAGGCAGGGGCCAGCTCAAGCTGTGAACCCGTGGTCAGCATGACATCAGGGTCTCCAGTCCCTGGCAGAGATGCGGCAGAGAGTCACACTCATGGCTGATGAGGAGGGGAGTGGAACTCAGATGAACCAGATCCACCAAGAGCTCCTTCCAACCCTGAGATCCCATGAGTCTGGCTTCCCTGTGACCTAAGCCTCTCATTGCTCTCTGTCCAGTTGGGCTTCCCGGACCTGGGAGGAATGGAGAGCAGGGGAACAGCCATGGAGATCGGAAAGTTGGCAAGGAAAACCCAGGATGGCAGTTGGAAAAACAAGAGAGACACAGGAAGAAGGGGACATTCCCAGGGACACGAGCCAGGAAGGAGGCAGGAAAGGGAAGGGGTTAGGGACACCAGAAGGTTCCCTCTTACCACTGGATGGAGATGAGCTTCATCACTCTGTGCCGTTTTTGACAGGTGTGCACAAGGGCAGTGAAAACTCTTACAACCCCCCTGGGTCAACTCAGGATGCCGAGTTCAGAGGCAGTGAGGGAGGGGATCCGTGGGGAGATTACACTGGCCTCTGCAGAGGGTCTGGAGGAGAGGAAACCCGGAGAAGGCACAGATGGGTGGCTGGAGACCAGAGCAGCCAGGCTGAAACGCCAGGGCCCTTGGGGGAAGTGGCTTGGGTCAGAGAAAGATCCTAGGGGGCTACATTACTAGATGCCCTGTGTCGTTCGTCAAGGCTGTTTCCAGGAAGATACAGCATGGGTTAGTTGAGTGGATTATGACTATAAAGGGCGCTTTACAGGGAGGAAAAGGGGGACCAGCACCTGCACAGACCTCAACATGAATGGCACACATTGAATTGCGCAGTGCACAACTTACACAACTGACACAGCAGCCCTGACAGACTTCAATGTACAGAAGAGTGTGTGGGGCTCTAACCTGAGTTAGAGCACTACTAACCTACAAGCAATAGGCAAGTCAGTTCACATCTCTGAGCCTCAGTTTTCTCATCTGTAACATGTGAGTAATTATCTGTTCCACGTTAGGTGCATGAGGCAATCTGTGAACTCCCTCACATAGAACCCGGCATATAGTAGATACTCAACACAAATCTGTCCCCTTCCATTCTCTACGTACAGAGGCAGAAAGTGGAAACAAGAGGTGAAACTGGACACCAGCCAGAGCAGGCAGACTAGGGCCTGCAGGAAAAACAAATGGAAATCTGCACTGTTGCTCCCACACAGGAAGTGCTGGTGGGACCACCACCTGGACGTGTCTGAGGCCCTGTGCAGAGCTCCACGGTGACCTGGAGATGCCACAGTGTGATCTGTGCACTTGGGAAACCCAGAGGTGGAGGTTCCATGGCTAATGAACCATGTGACCAAGCCTCCTTTCCTCACGTGTGCAATGGGAATTATGGTAGTGCCCGTTTTATAGCATTTTGTGAGAATTAAAGGAAAGAATTGAATAGCAGGATTAGCACAGTGTCTGAACACATTAAATGGTCAATGAATGTCAATGTTACCAGTGTTAATTTTGTTTTGTTCTGGGTGCAAGCAATTGTAACAGGAAGCACAATGTGGATAAGGTCCCAGCAGGGCTGGAGAGGCTGAGAGGAGGTAGAGATTTCAGTCACGGAGGACCGGAGAAGTTTCCAGAGAAGGGCATTCAAGCTGGATGTCGAGTAACAGGTGGAATTTCAGCAGGCGTCCTGGCTAGAGTGTGTACCATGAGCAAGGAATGGTCTAAGCAAAGGCACAGAGATGATGCCACACCCCAGGAGGCCATCGTAGCTCTAAGCATTCACACTCACAAGCCTACTGTGGGCACAGTGAGCATCAGTCCACTCCGAGGATCTGGGCAGCTTGCCAGCAAGGCAGCGTCACTGTTTCCTCACCACATCCACACAGACATGGTCGATCCACGCCAGTGGGTGTGGGCCCATCCTGTCTTAGAATCCCGATGCCCCACAGAACTCCAGTGTCCCCTAACCATCCCAGGGTTCTTGCAGCATCCACGCACATTACAGGAGTCACCAAACTCAGGGAAGCCCAAAGCATGGTGTCCTCCTGATAGTTCATTCGTGGTTCTTCGCAGTTCAGAAGTTATTTACCAACCCATGTTCATTTTTGCCATAGCCATGTTGTCGAGTGTCATCTTCAAAAGCAAAATTGCTTATTTTATTGTCAAAATGAGTTTATTTGGGAACAGCCAAAAGAATTGAGATTTGGGAAGTGCACGTTACGGCACCATAGGCAAATCGAGAAGACAAAGGGGGGAGCTGGTTTCATACAGAAAAAGGGGGAGTCGGGAGTGGCTGTTCTAGAGGAAAGTCCATTGAGGGGAAGTAGCAGTTCAGGGCGGCAACAGCTTCTCATTGGCTGGGCTGCAGCATTTCTCACTGGCTGGGCTGTTGCCAGGTGGGGAGAGAAATCTTCCTTCAGTATTAAAGCAGTTTTAGTTCCTGTCGGAGATGCAAGCATCCCTCTCTTCCTGGTTGGGGTAATGGACATATGGGGTAGGGGTGAGTGTTCCTGCTCCAGGCCCTCCTGACTGCAACTTAGTTACGGTTTCTTTGATTAATTTCCACACTAGCAACACCGTTAACATTCTCCAGTTACCAGGTTTCCTGGGAGACGGAGTTGGAGAGTGTAATCCAAGGTCAGCTTCCCAGGGGATCAGGACAAGGTCTGGTTAGTCCTTAGCCACAGGTGGAAGGATCTCAGGGCATGTTCAGAGCACATTCTCTAGTACAGTTTGGGGGTGATCGGGAGTAGGATGTGGCGGGAGAGGCAGGGAGGAGACTTGGAGGAAGGTGTTGGGAAGGGGAGGCTTGCAGGGAGGGAAGTCGAGGCTTAGTCTGTGCGGGATCCAGCGCTAGGTGCCTCCAGGCGTTATGTCAGTCAAGGGCCTTGAATGCCACACAACGGTTATGGACTAGTTTGAAAAGAGGGACAAGATGTATTAAATGCAATGCAGAAGTTTTCATAAAAGTATTTATCACACACTCTATCTACACAAAACCCCTCTGGGTGAGTAGTTGAGCTATAAAACCCTCAGAGAGCACACAGCTCCCTCTGGATGGTTTCTCCAATCTCATCTCAGACCTCTGTCCCACCAAGTGGCAGCTCCTGGAATACCCCACACTCTTTCCCACCCCAGAGCCTCTGTGCCTGCTGTTCCCTAACCAGAAAGGCTCTTCCCTAACTCTTCCCCTGGCTAGCTCCTTGTCATCCTTTGGGTTCCACTTGAAATGTCATCTCCAACAGGAGCCATCCTGGATCACTCCATCTAAGCAGGTCTCCCTGTTGGTCTGTCTCATAGCACAAGGTTTATTTCCTTCTTCACAGACACTACTGTCTGTAGTGCTTTTACCTAACTGTTTACTTATTATCAGTCTTCCCCAGAGAATGAAAGGGCAGGACCATGTCTGCTTCATTCCCCTGAGACGTCTAGACAGTGTCCTGCACATGCCAGGTCCCCAATAAAAATGTGTCAAAGGACTTCACAGGGGTGGAATCGAGGTGTTTCTGTATTGCACAAGCTGGTATAATCTTTCTAATGAAAAAGCTTTAGGCTGAAGAGAAAGCTCTTTCTGGCTGCAGTGTTGACAGAGTCTTGGTAGCAGGAAGGAGATGGAAGCAGCTTGGCCAGTTTGGGGTTGTTGAGTCAAGCCAAGTGCAATAAGAGGGTGGCTTGGGCTTAAAGCAGTGGCTCTGGGGCTGGAGAGGGGCCTGAGCCCAGAGATGGATGGGACTGGGGGACTGGCTGGGAGGGGGTGCAGGAGGAGGGAGAGACCCTCCAAGGGACTGTCTGGGCGGCCTCCTCTCTTCCCTGCCCAGGGTCTTGGGGCCTGGCTGGTGGTGTTGGGTTCCTGAGTGGCCTGGACCTCTGTTGCCATTTCAGATCCAGCAGACGGGGAGCCTGGACAAGGTGGTGTCCTGGGCCCACCAGTTCCCCTACGCCCACCCACTCTGGTATGGGCAGTTCCTTGGCTTCCTGAACATCTATGAGCCTGACTATGCCAAAGCTGTGTATAGCCGAGGGGGTGAGTGCTCCTGGGAGAGGGTGGGGCTTCCTGAGAACAAAGGTCTTAGGGCACCATGTGGGGAGGAACCCAGGCCTGCCCCCTGAGTCGGGGCAGCTGAAGTCCCCATCCTGTTTATCAGCAAGCCTCCTCTGGGATCCCCCAGTCCCCAGCTGGCCTAATCTTCTCTTTTTCCTGCAGACCCTAAGGCATTGGACTTTTATGACTTCCTCCTTCAGTGGATTGGTGAGTGGGCATCTGCCCTCCCAGCTCAGAGCTTTGGAGCTGGGCGACCAGGATCCTTCCCTGCTTTGCCACTCCCTGCCCCGTCCACTTAGTCAGTTATCCCATTAACCAGACTACCAGGCTCCCAAGGGCCCCTCCTAAGCTCAGCTGCTCCATGGGGAGACAGGGAAGGAGGCAGAAGATCCCCTGGCTGGTCGGGAAATGGGGCTCAGGTACCTTCTCCTGCTGGCTGAGTCCTTCTCCCTGGAAAGGCAGGGCCAGGCCTCTGAAAATGTGTGAGTGTGCAGAACAGCTTCCTGGAGGAGGTGGCACTAGATTGGTCCTAAGAGATTTGATGGGTTTTGGTGAACAGGGCAGAGCCTGAGGAATGGAAGGGTGGTAGGACCAAGGCAGGTGTCACGGAGGCTGTGAGGCTTCTGAGTGGCTGGAAGGCAGAGCTGGGTGGGGATATGCGGCTGGGCAGGCAGGACAGGGGTGGGATTGGGTGGGCTGTGCTTGTCCCCAGGCTACCAGGGGTGGGGCAGGATTGTGTGGACTGACCAGCACTCCCTCTCCCATCCTTTCCCCAGGGAAAGGCCTGCTGGTCCTTCATGGGCCCAAGTGGTTCCAGCACCGCAAGCTGCTCACGCCTGGCTTCCATTATGATGTACTGAAGCCTTACGTGGCCGTGTTCGCCAACTCCGCCCACACCATGCTGGTGAGCACCCTGTCAGGTTCCTGGAGGCTGTGGCTGCTGGCCAGACCCTCCCCACCTGGCTTTCCCTGGGGGAGGGCAGCGAGGAGAATCACTGAGGCCCTGAGGCCCCATTCTGCCTGCCACAGCAGTGCTGAGCCTTCTCCACCTGCCACCTGCTGAGTGCAGGTGCTGACCAGGTGCTGAATGTCCCAGTGGCCAGGCAGCCCTGGCCCTCATCTCCACCAGGAGACCCAGCCCTCCCTTGCAGACCAAAGGGCCTCAGTGAGGCTCCAAGAAGGCTCCTACTGTAGCAGATTTGAGGGCTGCCTGTGTGTGAGGATATTAGGAAGGTCTTTCACATGTGAAAAGTGTCTCCTCCTCATTCTCTGTCTCCCTTGACTGCATCAAACAACCGCATTAGCACCTCATCTCTAAAAGGGATGCTGGGGTCAGGGGGCAGGCTCAGGGTCTTGGGGCTGATAATCCCAGAGGTTACCAGGGCTAGGATCCTCCTTTTGGAGGAACTCCTCCCCAGCATGACTGCAGGCCTGACTTACTCACAGACTGTGCTGGGGAGCTCACCACCCCTCGGGCCTCCTCTTCCCGTCTATGCAGGCTGCCCCGGCTGGGAGGAAGTGTCCTTGTGCATGTGCAAAGCCTGCCTTCTGGTCCTGCCCTCTGACCTGCAGCCCCTACCCACCCCCACCCCCGCATTCCGGCATGATGGAGGCCAGGCCAGGGGCCGGGGGTGCATGGGAGGAGGACAGGCTGTGGGTTCTGGAGGGCAGGGGTGGGGCACCCAGTCCAGCAGGCCCCTCACATTACTTTCCCTCTCTCTGCTCCAGGACAAGTGGGAGGAGAAGGCTTGTGAAGATAAGAGCTTTGACATCTTCTGTGATGTGGGCCTCATGGCGCTGGACACGCTCATGAAGTGCACCTTTGGCAAAGCAGACACTGGCCTGCGTCACAGGTCAGGGGGCACTTGGGGCTGACCACACTCTCCACCCAGGCCAGGTCCGAGGGGAGACTTGGCAGGACTCCTGGGCCCTGGCCTCAGAGGAGATAGGGTCCTGCCCTGGGGAGCCCCAGCTCGGGGGGAGCAGGGCCTTGAACATGGTGACGAGACAGATTCTGTCTTTAGTGGGGAGACTTAAGGACAGGGAGAGGAAGGCAGAAAGCGCTGCAGTTGGGGAGGCTTCTGGAATGGAGCTGCTCGGGCTCTGCTGGAGGTCAGCGTCTGAGAGACCCTCCTTTTCTCGGCTGTGCAGGGACAGTAGCTATTACCAGGCGGTCAGTGAGCTCACTCTGCTGACACAGCAGCGCATCGAGTCCTTCCAGTACCACAACGACTTCATCTACTGGCTCACCCCCCATGGCCGCCGCTTCCTGCGGGCCTGCCAGGTGGCCCACGACCACACAGGTGGGCCTTTGCCGCAGGGCCCACTCGCAGAAAAACTAGCTTTTAGTCCAGCTTCTTTTGGCCCCTCTATGGTCTGTCCCTTTGCAAGAGCTTGGTTCCCCTTAGAGCTGAGGATGGGTCCCAGACAGTGACACCCTGTGCTCTGGCCCAGACCAGGTCATCAGGGAACGGAAGGCAGCCCTGCAGGATGAGAAAGAGCAGGAGAAGATCCGGAAGCGGAGGCACCTGGACTTCCTGGACATTCTCCTGGGGGCTCGGGTGAGTGCCTGCCCAGCTGAGAACTGGTCCCAGAGGGCCTGCACACCATCCTCTGGGACGGGGCTCACTGGAGAGCAGCAGGGGCTCTTAACCATTGCTGTCTTCTTTCTCCTGCAAACATGACCTGTTCCTTGTCCCATGGCACATATCAGCACAGGCTTGGACGTGTTATGGTGCCGGGTGTGTCTGGCCGTGGCCCTGGGGAGAGATGTCTTAGAAGGGAGGTTGGGTCACAGGCTGAAAGGCCTGAAGACCAGCTCCAGACTTCTAGGATGGAAGAATCTTAGTGCCCTAGAATCATAGAATCTTAGACTTTCTTCATTCATTCATTCATCCAGAAGATGAGAAACACCTGGCCCTGCCCTCCAGACTCTTACAGTCTAGTGGAGGAGACAGGGGCTGGACGTTGACGGAGATCCCTTCCTCCACCAGGTGGCATTCTGTGTGTCAAGTGAGCAGAACTGGCAGTCAGGGCTGTGTAAGGTCACAGCTCACGTGGCCAGAGGGATCAGGGAAGGCTCCCTGGAGTAGGAGGCAGGGAAGCTGGGCTTGGGAGAACAGATAGGAATCTGGGGGAAGGTTCTAACCCTCAGTCTGAAAAGGAACTGTCCCTCCCTCCCTCGGACCTTCATGTGACAACTACTGTTATGGCTTCCTCTTGGTACCCACCTCAAATGTCTTGGGCCTTGTCGTTATGCCTCCCCTAACCCAGGATGAAGATGGGATCAAGCTGTCAGATGCCGAGCTCCGCGCTGAGGTGGACACGTTCATGTTTGAAGGCCATGACACCACCACCAGTGGCATCTCCTGGTTTCTCTATTGCATGGCCCTGTACCCTGAGCACCAGCAGCGTTGTCGGGAGGAGGTGCGCGAGGTCCTTGGGGACCGAGACTCCTTCCAGTGGTGAGTGAGGCTGCAGGTGAGCCCAGTCTGTCCTGCTCAGCCCCAGGGAAGGACTGTGCCCATGCTGTCTGGTGTCATCCTTGGATGACACAGCCCTCCTGGAAGCCAGGTGAGGGTGGTGGCAGCTCTCCTGGTCCCACCAGTGAGTGACGTTTTTGGGCAGCTGTGATGGACGCACCCCTGAGCCCATCTTCCCACAACAGAGCCTTTCCAGGTATGAGTCCTGAGAGAAGGTTCAACAGGAGCCTGATTTCTTGTGTGCGGCCTCCTCTGATGGCAGAATCCGATGACCCTTCTGGGTTCCTTCAGAGGGCAGGGAGCTCTGGGAGAGAAAGAGGCGGGAATCGGGGGTGAGCAGAGCTGGGAGAGCCAGGGGAGCTGATCCCTCCACCCCCTTTGCATGTGCTCTGCAGCCTCCAGAGTCATCTAGGGAGGAGAAAAGGCTGTTTCCCAAACTCCGTCACTGAAAACCTTTCCATTGTTTTCTGTTTCTTGGTTCAAGCTTGAACTCATTAACAGGACACCGATTGATGCCGATCTCTCTTTGCAGCATGATCTCTGGGCATCTCCCACAGGCTCCGCTCCCACCTCCGTCCTGACATCCCTCTCTCCCTGCCTCCCCGCCTCAGGCCTTAGCATCTGGTCAGACACCTCACCTTTCTCTCTGGGCTCCACGAGGCATGCCCACAGCAGGGACGCAGAAGATGCTCAGTCGATGGGAGAAACTTCAAATTCACTTGAGGGGGGCTGACCTAGGATTCCAGGGCCTAAGGTTTGGAGGACGAAGTCTTCACTACCCACTTTTATTGGTCAGCTGTTGGAAACCTCCCAGCGTGTCCAGCCGTGTGTCAGGTCTTGTTGGGGGTGCAGGTGGGGAGAGGAGGAGGAGGAGCCAAGTTGCTCCCCTTGGGGAGTTTTTAGAGACAAAGTCATCTGACCACAACTAGAGAAAACACTGGAGTAGGGAAGATGGAGTGGCCCCTTACTGAGGGCAGAGGAGTCAGAATGGGTGGGGCTTGATTTGGCTTTCCAGGGAGGGGTGAAACTCAGATAGGCAAAGTGAGAGAAGGCTGGGCATTCCAGGCTGGGTAACACTGTGAACGCAGCCTGGAGGCAGTGAATTAAAATATTTATTTTAAGATCACTTCATTGCATCTAGAGCTTGAAGCAACTTAAAGGAAACTTATTTAATAAAATAATAAAATACAAATGAAAGTGGACCAGAGTGAAAACCTTGGAGTTTGGGGCTCTGTAATAAAGTGTTACACATAGTTGTAGTTAGACCATTCTGAGCTTGATGGTGGCAAAAGGGAAAATAAAAACATATATGTTTATACTTTTACCTGAGATTTCTGTTGTTCACGCATTTATTACCTCATTTGACCAGTGTATATCAGCGCCTGTTCCTTTCCATTCTAGCTCCACAGGGGGCACGAAGCAGAAGTAAAGAATTGTCCTTGTGTGGCTTCTGTGGGGCCCTGGGAGACACAGGGCTGCCATTGTCTTTGATGGCTGGGTGCACATACACCTCTAGGGTCCTGTGCTTTCCCTCCCTAGCAGTGAAGATGAGGGAGGGATGGAGACAAGCGGCACCAGAACCCCTGGGTCTGAGTGGCCACCCCACGTCCAGTCTCGCCTGGACAGTTGGAGCGCTTATGTCCCTCTGACTCTCGGGTGTGTGCTGGAGATGAAAGGGAGGCTGGGGCTGGAGCCTGCCTTCCCGTGGGAGCCTGAGGCTCCCCATCCCCAGGACGGCCTGGTTGTGTTGCCGGCAGGGATGATCTGGGCAAGATGACCTACTTGACCATGTGCATCAAGGAGAGCTTCCGCCTCTACCCGCCCGTGCCCCAGGTGTTCCGCCAGCTCAGCAAGCCCGTCAGCTTCATGGATGGCCGCTCCCTACCCGCAGGTGGATTGGGTGGCTTTGGGGATGGTTCTCTGATACTCTCTGTGCCTTTGGCCAAATCTGTGCACCAATGGGGAAGAGCTCAGGCTCTGTGTTTGGCCTGGCTCCAATCCTGGCTGCACAACGAATGGGTCCCTCTTCCCCTCAGCCTCTGTTTCCTCTTCCATGAAATGGGAGTGTGAAGAGTCCCTGCCTTACCAGGTTGTTGTCAGGATTAGAGACAATGTCCATCAGGGCTGTCATGGACCACCATGCAGGTTGTGCCCTGAACAACTTCAGGAAGCATCATTCCCATAGACTATGATGCTGTGCAGTGCACAACCTGACCAACTGTAAGTGGTGGCTGTGTAAAGAAAGTTTATCTTGGTATCTGGCACATAGTAAGCATCCAATGAATGGTAGCTGTTACTATTGATAGAATAACATTATGGATAACAACTTCCCCTGATAGTCAGTTAATTGAAAGCGGAAAGTGTGTAATCGTCCTTGCCTGTCCTACCTCGTGGTGGGGTAGCTTCAGTGCTCCTTTTTGTGCCGGGTGCTGTGCCCAGAGCTGGGGCTGCAGGAGGCAGGTGTGACGATGATCAAAAGCCCTTTGATGTGTTGAGGGTGGTAGAGAAGGGTCTGTCAGTGGCAGTGCTCAAGCAGAGGCTGGTGCCCAGCTGTGGGGACACTGGGGGATCCTGGCCCAGTGAGGAGGTAGACCTGGCTGTCCCAGGACCACCTGGTCACCAGACCTCTGCTCTGCCCGCAGGCAGCCTGGTCTCTCTGCACATCTACGCCCTCCATAGGAACAGCGCAGTGTGGCCCGACCCTGAGGTACCCCATCCTCGGGCCTGGGGTCCGATGGGGTGGGAGGCTGTGGGAGCCCACCTCCCCCAGCACCTGGCAGGTGTTTAAGGAAGGCCTGTCCCCTCAGGTCTTTGACCCCCTGCGCTTTTCATCTGAGAACGTGGCCAGGCACCATCCCTTTGCCTTCATACCCTTCTCCGCTGGGCCCAGGTAAGGAGAGGCCCAACCTCCCCAGACGTGAGCAGCAGGGCGGGTGAGGATGGAAAGTGTGGGGGAGGCATCATTTTGGGGAACTCTATGATGAGGGTGATGCGGGGTCGGTGAGCCGAGGAGTCGAAAGAAAGATTTCTTAGACTCTCAAGATCTGGCAGTAGTGCTCTTTTATTTAGAGAATAGTGTGGAATAGCATGGGGACAGGACCCATGGGCAGTCAGAGCAGCTGCTGCTGCCCCCGCTGGCATGGGGACAGGACCCACGGGCAGGCAGAGCAGCTGCTGCTGCCCCCGCTGACATGGGGACAGGACCCATGGGCAGCCAGAGCTGGTATGTGGGGACAGGACCCACGGGCAGTCAGAGCTCCTGCTGCTGCCCCGAGTTGAGGGTTAGGGCTAATTTTATAAGGCATAGGTATATGATTCATCTCTTTACAAGACAAAGGAAAGAACATGAAAAAAAGTTAAAATGGTATCAGTGCGGGTGGGGTCTGGTCATTGGGTGATCCCATGACTTTTAGACAAGAATCAAATCGGATTAAGTAAAGGTTAGAAAGGTTAGACACCACCACCCTAAACCAGTTACATGAGATTGCCAGACAGCAACCAACTTAAGTTCTTGCCTCTGGCATTGACCAAGAGCCTCTAGAGATAAGACCATCCCCCCCTCTTCCTGGCACAGAGAGGGAGGCATCTTCACACATAGAGGTTTCCCTTAGAAATGTAAATGTTTCCCAACAAAGGGGCAAACAAATTCCACTCCTTGGAGCCTGAATCTCATCTGTAGTTTTAAAACTAACCAGCCTAAAAATCCTCATCATAAGCCATTTTAAAATTAAGCAGCCTAAAAGTCCTCATCAAGGGGACCATGCTGGGTTTGTGGTGACTCTAAGGCAGGGTGAGTTCCAGGGACCTTCTTCTTGCCACTAGCATATTCATGTCCCTGGCAGGTGCTGGGTGGGTGAGTCACAACTAGAGAGAGCCCCAACCCAGAATGTGAATCTACCCGGTCTGGACCCCTCACCATGCCCTCAAGATCAGTTTCTTAAGCCCAGGTCAATCAGTTGATCAGCCAATTGTTCTCCTCACAATCCTTACTGATTTTTTTGGCCACTAAGAGCACTGGATCCCTCACCCTGGACACCCCACAGCCTGATGCCGTGTTGTTCTCTCACCGCAGGAACTGCATCGGGCAGCAGTTTGCCATGAACGAGC
>NW_025793715.1:27136-36364 GCF_021613505.1 Equus quagga | reverse complement strand
GGTGGAACGTGCAAACTTCGGATGAACCCTTCTTGACCAACCTGTCAGAATAAAACAC
The DNA here is from genome assembly GCF_021613505.1 of Equus quagga. Classification (NCBI taxonomy): domain Eukaryota; kingdom Metazoa; phylum Chordata; class Mammalia; order Perissodactyla; family Equidae; genus Equus; species Equus quagga. Next base: position 36,306 of record NW_025793715.1, on the reverse strand, counting down.
ACTGTTCTTAAAAGCAGCTCCCAAGTTTCTTCTCTCTTGTGTCAAGTCCCCAGGGTGTAAAGTCCTGGGTTTTGCTCACTCTCATCTCGCCTCCCCCTCTTCTTGTGATTTCTTCTTCCTCACTGTCACTGTACCCAGAAAAATACTCAGTATGTCAGTTACAGATTTGTCCTCCCATTTAGAGATGCTGCTTAAACTGTCGTGGGATGCTCTTCTGTTCCAATAAAAAGTTCAAGACGGTACTTTCAACTTCTCAGTAAAGCACAGCAAGGCTGTGAGTGCTGGTATGTGTGTGTGTGTGTGTGTGTGTATGTGTGAGGGCCTAATTTTGAAGTCACTTGTGCCCTGCTGGAGTGACCCATTCATAATATTTGATTCTTTCATGGGTCTTACATCTTCTTCTTGCTACTTCCTAGGTGCTCTTGAAGTGCCATTGCATCTTAAGTAATGGATGGATCCCCAGCCTTTATTGACCCTGGCCTGGTAGCTTGCCTGCATTTTACTGTGGAACAATCTTAACTCATAAACTGTGAGAAGGCTCTAAGAAAGTGGATCTAGGAGTGAAGGGGAAGAGAAGAGATAGCGATGCAATAAGAAAGACTCACTGAAGGGGTAATTTGGGTGAAAATGCCTAATGACTGATGATTTCCCACGCCCATCTTTTGTGACAAGATTTTCCGTGTTGAACAGTTACTTCCTCTCAGAAGTTCAGACAACTGAGTTTTTTTACTTTTCCCCATATGCTCCTGGATTTTCTTGATTGAAAATGTAGGTGGGGACGCATCTCCTCCCAGCTGGATTTTGAAAAGTTCCCGATGGAATGTCCATAGTGGCTCCTGCTGGACGGTCCCCAGTCTCCTCCCTCACAAGTTTGCTGATGAGATGCTGATGCATGGGGCTGGGGAATGGTGCACGCTGTGGTGCTTCTAGGATGTCCAGCTGATGTGTCCACTTCATGGGCTACAGTGTCTAATAGTCCTGGGAGACACCCCAGGCTCATTGGCTTCTGAAGAATTTCCATGGGATCCCCATGACTGACTTGGTGGGTGGACACAAATGTAATGTGACTTTAGGTCCCTCTTAGTTGATTGTCTGACTCTATAGAGATTTCCCAAAAGATTTATGTCCTAAAACCTACTCTCCTATAGATGGAATGTGAATATAGGATTTGAGAACCTGCTTCACTGCTAACTGGCTCTCAACCGTTTGTCATACACCATTTCCAAATGTTTCCCTTAGTGACTAATGATGCTTTTAGGTATCCATGGAAACATCAATTCATCTTATTAAAGGATTCATCTTGTTAAAGGATTAATCTTATTAAAGAATTCCATTTTGAAGACCCTACCTTGTACTCATTTGAGTTTTCCACAAGGATCCCATGGCCTTGAAGGGTCCCATTCCAACTCAGCCTTCTCAGAGCTGTCTCCATAACAAGAGATATTCTTCACTTTTCCTACACTCTGGCTCATGGCTTCTCCTCTTTTGATCTCTGTCAGCAACACCAGGTACCCACACTCAGGCTAGTCCTCCATCCAGTGTCATATGCAAAATGCAGATTTTTGCCCTACTCTTACTGTATTGCTGTCTATTTCTCCCTTTAGGTCTGTTCATGTTTGCTTTATATATTTAGGTGCTCCCATGTTGAGTGCATAATCATTTACAAATGTTATATCTTATTGTTGGATTGACCTGTTTCTCATTATGTAACGCCCATCTTTGTCTCTTACTACAGTCTTTGTTTTAAAGTCCATTTTTTCTGATATAAGTATAGCTACTCTAGCTTTCTTTTGGTTTCCCTTTACATGGAGTATCTTTTTCTATGCCTTCACTTTCAGCCTATGTGTATCCTTACCTCTAAAGTGAATCTTTTGTAGGCAGTGTATAGAAGGCTCTTGTTTTTTCTCCATTCAGCCACTCTATGTCTTTTGATTGGAGAATTTAGTCCATTTACATTTAAAGTAATTGCTGATAAGTATGTACTTATTGCCATTTTTTGAATTTTTTCTGGCTGTTTTTGTAGTTCTTCTCTTCTTCTTTTGCTCTCTTTCTTTGTGGTTTGATGATTTTCTTTAGTGGTATACTTATATTCCTTTCTCTTTCTCTTTTGTTTATTTACTATAGGTTTTTGCTTTGTGGTTACCATGAGGCTTACCTATAACAATTTATATGTATAACAGTCTAGTTTAAGTTGATAAAAGCTTAAGTTTGGTCCCTTAAGTTTCATTCTAAAGCTCAACATTTTTACTCCCCTCTCCTATTTTATGTTTTTGATGTCACATTTTACGTCATTGTATCTTGTGCATCCCTCAACTACTTATTGTAATCATAACTGTTTTTACTACTTTTGTCTTTTAACCTTCATACTAGCTTTTTAACTCATTAATCCACTACCTTTACTATATGTTTACCTTTCTAGTGTGCTTTATTCTTTCATATGTTTTCTTGTTACTAATTCAGCACACTTTCTTTTCAGCTTAAGAAGTTCCTTTAATATTTCTTGTAATTTGAGTAAGTGGTGAAGAACTCCTTTGACTTTGGCTTATCTGGAAAATTCTTTATCTCTCCTTCACTTCTGAATGATAACTTTGCTGGGTAGAGTGTTCTGGGTTGGAAGTTTTTTCTTTCAGCACTTTGGATATATCATACCATTCACTTCTGGCCTGCAAACTTATGTTGAAAAATCTGCTGATAGTCTTATAGGTGTCCTTGTATGTAACAAATTGTTTTTTTCTTGATGCTTTTAATATTTTATCCTTGTCTTTAACTTTTGACATTTTAATTATGATGTGTCTTGGTGTGGGTTTCTTTGGATTCCTCTTATTTGGGACTCCCTGGGATTCCTGGATCTGGATCTTTGTTTCCTTTCCCAGGTTAGGGAAGTTTTTAGCCACTATGTCTTCAAACAGGATTTTTGCCCCCTTTTCTCTCTTCTCTTTCTGAGATCCACTGTAATATGAATGTTAATCCATTTGATGTTGTCCCATAAGCCCCTTATGCTATCTTCACTTTTTTCATTCTTTTCTTTTTGCTGCTCTGATTGATTGAGTTCCATTGCTTTGTCTTTGAGTAGACTGATCCTTTCTTCTGTTTTATCTAGCCTGCTATTGAACCCCTCTAGTGTACTCCTTAGTTCAGTTATTGTATTCTTCATTTATGTGACTTCTATTTGGTACTTTCTTGTATTTTCCATCTCTTTGTTGGAGTTCTCACTGTGTTGATCCAGTCTTCTCTTCAGTTTGGTAAGCATCTTTATGACCATTACTTTGACGTCTTTATCAGGTATATTACTTGTCTCCATTTTGTTAAGTTTTTTTCCTGAGGTTTATCTGTTCTTTCAATTGGAACATATTCCTTTGTTTCTTCATTTTGCTTCACTCTCTGTGATACCACTTACCTCAATAGATAGATCATGCAGACAGAAAATCAATAAGGCAACATCGGCCTTAAATGACACAATAGACCAGGTGGACTTAACAGATATATTCAGAACATTCCATCCAAAAGTAACAGAATACACATTTTTCTCAAGTGCACATGGAACATTTTTCTGGATAGATCCTATGTTAGACCAAAAAATAAGTCTTAAGAAATTTAAGAGGATTGAAATCATATCAAGCATTTTTCTGACCACAATGATATGAAATTAAAAATTGAGTATGAATATGAAATATGAAGACAACTAGAAAATTCACAAATATATGGAGATTAAACAACATGCTACTGAACGACCATTGGGTCAAAGAAGAAATTGAAAGAGAAATAATAACAATGCCTTGAGACAAACAAAAATGGAAATATAACAAAATTTGTAGAATGCAGCAAAAGCAAATCAAAGAGGGAAGTTCATAGTCATAAATGCCTACCTCAAGAAACAAGACAAGTCCTAAATAAATAACCTAACTTTATATCTCAAGGAACTAGAAAAAGAGCAAAAAAAGCCCAATTTTAGTAGAAGGCAGGAAATGATAGAGCAGAACAGAAATAAGTGAAATAGAGACTAAAAAGACAATAGAGAAGATCAATGAAACTAAGAGCTGGTTCTTTGAAAATATAAACAAAATTGATAAATCTTTTGCTAGACTAACCAAGAAAAAAGAGGGAGGACTCAAATAAATAAAATCAGAAATGAAAGAGGAGATGTCACAACTGAAACCACAGAAATACAAATGATCTTAAGAGACTACTATGAACAATTATAGATCAATAATTTGGGCAACCTAGAAGAAATGGATAAATTCCTAGAAACATACAACTTACGAATACTGATTTATAAGGAAATAGAAAATCTGAACAGAAAATTACCAGTAAGGCAATTGAATCAGTAATCAAAAATCTCCCAACAAACCAAAGTCCAGGACCAGACAGCTTCACTGATGAATTGTACCAAACCTTCAAAGAAGAATTAATACCAATCCTTCTCAAACTCTTCCAAAAAAGAAGAGGAGGGAATCCTTCCAAACTCATTTTATGAGGCCAGCATTACCCTGATATAAAAATTGGACAAGAATGTGACAAGAAAAAAAAAATTACAGACCAATATCCCTAATGAACATAAATTAAAAATTCCTCCACAAAATATTAGCAAACTGGATTCAACAATACATTAAAAAGATCCTACACTGTGATCAACTGAGATTTATTCGAGGATTGGAAGATGGTTCAACATCTGCAAGTCAGTCAGCGTGATACATTGCAGTAACAAAAAATGAAGGACAAAAATTGTATGATCATCTCACTAGATGCAAAAAAAGCATTTGACAAAATTCAACATCCACTTATGATAAAAACTCTCAACAAAGTGAGTATAGAGTAGATAGATATCAACGTAATAAAGACTATGTATGATAAACCCACAGTTAACAACATAGTGAACAGTGAAAAGCTGACAGCATTTCCTCTAAGATCAGGAACCAGACGAGGATGCTCACTCTCACCACTTTTATTCAACATAATATTGGAAGTCCCAGCCAGAGCAATTAGGCAAGAAAAAGAAATAAAATCTTCCCAATTGGAAAGAAAGAAGTAAAACTGTCATTATTTGCAGATGACATGATATTTATATATAGAAACCCCTAAATACTCTGTCAAAAAACTGATAGAAGTAATAACTTCAGTAAAGTTGCAGGATACAAAATCAATACAGAAAAATCTGTTGCATTTCTATAGACTAATAATGAAGTATCAGAAAGAGAAATGAAGAAAACAATCTCATTTACAATTGCATCAAAAAGAATAAAATACTTAGTATTAAATTTAACCAAGGAGGTGAAAGACATGCATATTGAAAACTACAAGACATTAATGAAAGAAATTGAAGAAGACACAAATGGAAAGATGTTTTGTGCTCATAGATTGGAAGAATCAATATTGTTAAAATGTCCATACTATCCAAAGCAATCTAGAGATTCAGTGCAATCCCTATCAAAATTCTAATGGCATTTTTCAAAGAAATAAAATAAATAATCCTAAAATTTGTATGGAACTGTAAACATCCCTGAATAGCCAAAGCAATCTTGAGAAAGAACAAAGCTGGAGGCACCACACTCCCTGATTTCAAACTATGTTACAAAGTTATAGTAGTTGAAACCATATGGTATTGGAATAAAAAACAGACCCATAAATCAATGGAATAGAATAGAGACCCTAGAAATAAACCCATGCATATATGGTCAATTAATTTTTGACAAAGGGGCCAAGAGTGTACAATGGAAAAGGACAATCTCTTCAATAAATGGAATTAGGAAAACTGGACAGCCATGTGCAAAAGAATAAAACTTGACCACTATCTTAGATCACACACACAAAATAACTCAAATTGGGTTAAAGACTGGAATGTAAGAACTGAAACTATAAAACTTGTAGAAGAAAACATAGGTAGTAAGCTCCTTGATGTATGTCTTGGTGATGATTTTTTGACTCTGACACCAAAAACAAAAGCAACAAAAACAAAAATAAGTGGCACTATGTCACATTAAAAAGCTTCTGCACAGTAGAGGAAACCATCAACAAAATGAAAGGGCAACCTACTGAATGGGAGAAAATATTTGCAAATCATATATCTGATAAGGGAGTAATATACAAAAAATATAAAGAACACATACAACTTAATAGCAAAAGAACAATTTGATTAAAACATAGACAGAAGAGCTGAAGAGACTTTTTTTCAAAGAAGACGTACAGATGGCCAATAGGCACATGAAAAGATGCTCAACGTCACTAATCATCAGGGAAATGCAAATCAAAATCACCATGAAATATCATCTCATACCTGTCAGAATGGCTATAATTACCAAGACAAAAAACAACAAATGTTGGAGAGGATGTGGAGAAAACGGAACCCTCATACACTGCTGGTTGGAATGCAAACTGGTGCAGCCACCATGGAAAACAGTATGGAGATTTCTCAAAAAATGAAACATAGAAATACCATATCACTCAGCTATCCCACTACTGGATATTTATCCAAAGAACCTGAAATCAACAATTCAAAGAGACTTATGCACCCTTGTGTTCATTGCAGCGCTATTCACAATAGCCAAGACATGGAAGCAACCCAAGTACCCATCGGCAGATGAATGAAGAAGATGTGGTATATATATACAATGGAATACTACTCAGCCATAAAAAAGACAAAATTGTACCATTTCGAACAACATGGGTTAATCTTGAGGTTGTTATTTTAAATGAAATAAGCCATACAGAGAAAGCCAAACACCATATGATTTCACTCATATGGGAAGATAAACAAATATATGGACAAAGAGAACAGATTAGTGGTTACCAGAGGGGACAGGGTGTTGGGGCATGGGCATCAGGGGTAAAGGGGTGCATATATATGGTGATTGACAAATAGTAATGTACAACTGAAATTTCACAATGTTATAAACTATTATGACCTCAATAATAAAAAAAAGAATGTGCTTTTGGCTCATTGACAGATAATCAGAACCAGCTGCTCTGTCTGGGCCACGTGAATAAGGATCTTGGTGATTTTTTTTAAACTCCTTTATAATAATGACCAATGTAATATTGTAAAAGTGTTTTCCCTTCAATAGAAATTCAAATGTATGTTGTGTCATTGCCTGGTCATATTAAGATTTTTAACAATTACATACAGAACATCTTCCACATTCCCATTTTTTAACAAAACACACCCTGTTTTATAAAACCCCTGGAATTCCAAACACTTATTTCATTAATGCTGCTAGTTAGGCAGCCATCTTTGGACCTTGTTTTAGGGAACAATCTTGAGAACCCTTGTCAAATAATCATAGTAATAACAGTAATAAAAATATAGCTAATTGACTATTTTGAATTCTCACCTTTTAAACATAGATTTAATATCTAGAAAGAGCCAAGCTTGGTGACTCCTCATTTGTTTTGAAAAATAGACTTTATTTCTAGTACAGTTTTAGGGTCACAGCAAAATGGAAGAGAAAGTACAGAAAGTTCCCATGTATCCCTTGACCCCTGGCCCCCTGGTAAGCACAGTGGTACATTTGTTAGAATTGATCAACGAACACTGTCATATCATAATCACCCAAAGTCCACAGTTTACATTAGTGCAACTAATTACTCTTGGAGTTGTACATTCTATGGATTTTTCTAAATGTATAATGACATGTATCCACCATTATAGTATCACACAGAGGGGTTTCACTGCCCTAAAATTCCTGTGCTCTGCCTCTTCGTCTATCTCTCCCGCCTTGTCCCTGGCAACCACTGGTCTTTTTCCTGTCTCCATATGTTTTACCTTATCCAGAATGTCATATAGTTGGAATCATATAGTATGTAGCCTTTTCAGATTGGCTTCTTTCACTTAATAATATGCATCTAAGTTTCTTTGATGTCTTTTCATGGCTTAATGGCTCATTTCTTTTCAGCAGTGAATAACATTCCACTGCCTGGATGTACCACAGTTTATTTATCCATTTACCTACTGAAGGACATCTTGGTTGCTTCCAATTGTTGGCAATTATGAATAAAGCCACTATAAATATCCATGTGCAGGTTTCTGTGTGGACATAAGGTTTTGACTCCTTTGGGTAAAATGTCAAGAACATGGTGACTGGATCGTATGGTAAGAGTATGTCTAGTTTTGTAAGAAATCGCCCCACTGTCTTCCAAAGGGCTGTACCATTTGGCATTCTCACCAGCAATGAATGAGAAATCCTTTGGCTCTGCATCCTTGCCAGCATTTAGTGTTGTTAGTGTTCCAGGTTCTGGCCATTCTAATTGGTGTATAGGGTATCTCGTTGTTGTTTTAATTTGTAATTCCTTGTTGACATATGTAACATCTTTTCACATGCTTATTTGCTATCTGTATGTCTTCTTTGATGAGGTGGCTGTTTGGATCTTTTGACCATTTTTTATTCAGGTTGTTCTTTTTTTATTGTTGAGTTTTAAGAGTTCTTTATATATTTTGAATCACAGCCTTTTGTCAGATATGTCTTTTGAAAATATTTTCTCCCATTTTCTGGCTTGTCTTCTTATTCTCACGATCCTAATCCATTTTTAGGGTTAGGAGGCAGAGTCAAAAAAAGGAAAGAAATGGAATAGTGTGCAAGATAGAAAAACACCTGGATAAGGAGAGCAGATTGGTAGTTAACAGAGGGGAAGGGCGTGTGGGGGGGCAAAAGGGGTAAAGGGGCACATATGTATGCTGATGGATGAAAACTAGACTGTTGTTGGTGAACACGATGCAGTCTATACAGAAACTGATGTATAATAATGTACACCTGAAGTTTATACAGAGTTACAAGCCAATATGAACTCAATAAATTAATGTTTTTAAAAAAGAAATGGAGTAGGAGACAGCATGGTGCTGGATTACCCAAATGGAGGACTAAGCCTAAGTTCAGGGCATCACTAGAAAGGAGTGTCAAAAACATGAGAAAAAGAAAGTTTTGAAAGAATCTGATGTCAGGAAAACCTAATAACGTCCACCTTTGGTTATAACAGAGTAGTTGGCACAGGCCTTGCCTTCCTTCTAAGCAACTACAAACTGAAGAAAATATATGGTGTAACTGTTTCAGGCATTGGGCAAAAGGTAGCGTAGGACTACGATTGCGGAGAGGAGGGAAACGCAGGAGGTAAGCCTCACGATCACTCAAGCTTTCCGCAGGGAGGTGGAGCCCAAGTGGAAAGGTGTCTTGCTGAGCTGAGGA
>NW_025793715.1:12879-27126 GCF_021613505.1 Equus quagga | reverse complement strand
ATGCTGGAGTAAACTTGTATCCGTAGGAAGGAATGAAGGGTACGGGCAATGGTAACTATGTGGGGAATATACCTATCTTTTCACATATAACTATATTTTCTTCTTCTTCATTTTCTTCAAAAGTTAACAGACTATTTAAATTAAATGTAATAATATGGTACTGTTAAAAGATAAACCGAGGCACATTAAATTTTTGAAGAGGTTATTTGAGCACACATTGATTCGAATCAGGCAATGCTGCACTGGAAATGGTTAGGGGTGCTCTACTGGTAGGAGGTAGAGGAAAGTCTTTTATTATTTAATTGGCTATAGTTTAAGCAGTTGTCTTGTTTGAGAAAGTCTGATTCGCTATTTGTGATTGTTTAAGTAGTTGTCTAGTCTGGGAAAGACCACCTGGCTATTTGTGATGGTTTCTGCTTAAGTTTTGCTTTCTTAATTTTGAGGCATTTATAGGAATTGACTCTAGCTTAGTTTTTGGCTTGCTTACGTTGGCTGCCAAAGCATTAGAGTCACTTCAATCTATCACCTCCTTGTTTAATGACTTTCACAAAACTATGGGGTTTATTATATATGTCTATGTAAAATATATGAGAATGATAGCAAAAGAGGTGGTAAATAAAATTTTAATGTAATAAGATTCTCATATTTTATATGAATTATTAATGTAATACTAATTTTAAATAGATTGTGATAAGTTAACATGCATATTATAATCCCTATAACAACCACTAGAAATAGAATAAAAAAGAAATATAGGTAAAAGCCCAAAAAGAGAAAATAAAAATGAAATGTAAGGTGTATTTGATTAATCCAAAGTAAGACTGGAAAAGAGGAAGATAGGAACAAAAGCCAAAGAGCAAATAAAAACAAGTAGCAATTGGTAGACTTAAAAATCAATAAGTACATTAAATACTAATGGACTAAACACTCTAATTAAAAGGGTGAGATCACCAGACCAGATAAAAAAGCAAGAGCCAACTATATTCAGTCTACAAGAGACTCATTTTAACGAAAAGTTGAAAGTAACAGGACAGTAATAGGATATTAAACAGAAAGATAAGAAAGCTGCTGTGCCTATGTTACTATCAGACAAAGTAGATTTCAAGAGAAACATTATTATGAGAGATAAAGGGAGTCTTTTCATAACTATAAAAGGGTTAAATAGTAAGAAGTACACAAAATCCTTAATGTGTGTGTACTTGTATTAGTTTCCTAGGGTTGCCATAACAATGTGCCACAAATTAGGTGACATAAAAAAACATTTATTCTCTCACAGTTCTAGAGGCTAAAAGTCTGAAATAAGGTGTCAGAAGGGCCATGTTCCCTCTGGAACCTGTAGGAGGGACTTCGTTCTTGCGTCTTCCTGGATTATGATGCTTGGCCAGCAGTCTTTGGTGTTTCCTGGCTTGCAGGTACAGCACTTCAATCTCTGCCTCCATTGTCACATGGTGTTCTCTCCTGATGTGTGTTTGTCTTCACATGGCATTTTCTTAAGTCATATTCCATTAGAGTTCACCCTAATGACACCATCTTAATCAATTACATCTGCAAAGACTCTATTTCCAAATAAGGTCATATTCACAGATACCAGGTGTTAGGACGTCAACATATTTTTGGGGGGATACTATTCAACCCCTAATAACAAAGCTTCACAATACATGAAGAAAAAAGGGACAAATACAAAGTGAGAAATAGACAAGCTCATTATCACATTGAAGAAATTAACATCTCCTGTCAGAAACTGGTAGAACTACACAAAAAAGTTGAGAAGGATATAGAAGATCTGAACATTGGTATAACTGACATTAATACATTCAACAACTGCAACATACACTTTTTCCTTTGAGGAAGATTGGCCTTGAGCTAACCTCTGTGCCCACTTTCCTCTATTTTACATGTGGGATGCCTGCCTCAGCATGGCTTGATAAATGGTGCATGAATCTGTGCCTGAGAACCTAACTGGCAAACCATGGGCAGCTGAGGTGGAACACGCAAACCCAACTGGTATGCCACCAGGCCAGCCCCAACCCATACTGTTTTTAAGAGCATTAGGAATGTTCACTAAGATAGACCAAATGCTGAGCCGTTAAATAAATCTCAACATATTTCAAAAGACAAACATCTTAGATAGTAGAGCTGACTAAAATGGAATTAAATTAGAAATCCATTACAATAAGATATCCAGGAAAGCTCCAGATATTTGGAAATGAAGCCATATCTTTATAAGTAGCTAATGTATCAAAGAAAAGATCATACTCATGTGCTACATAACAACATTTTGGTCAATGATGGACCGCGTTTATGATGGTGATCCCATAAGATTAATACCATATAGCCTAGGTGTATAGTAAGGATTACCATCTAGGTTTGTGTCAGTTCACATTACAATGAAATTGGCTAACGATGCATTTCTCAGAATGTATCTCCATTTTTAAGTGATTCACAACTATCCAATGGAAATTAGAAAATATTTTGAATGGAATGATAATGAAAACACTTGTGGAATATAATTAAAGCAGTACTTAGAGAGAAGTTTATAGTTTTAAACACCTATAGAAGAAAGTTAACAATAATGATCTAATGTTCCAACTTAATAAGCTTGAAAATAAGAGCAAATTAAACCAAAAGTAAATAGAAGGAAATAATAGAAAAAGAAAAAAAGAGCAACTGACAGAGAAAATTAAAGCCAAAAGTTGGTTCTTTGAAAGAAGTAATAAAATTAATGATCTATTAGATGGATTAGTCAAGAAAAAAGAAAAGAAAACACAAACTCCTCATATCAGGAATGAAAGAGGAGTTATTACTGTAGATTCTACTGACATTAAAAAAATAATATGATGACACCGCAGAAATGGTAGAGAAAGGACCTCTGAAAATTCTACCTCCATAAAAGAAAAGTAATAAAAATTGTCAAGATCAACTTTTTCAGAAATCTGGAAATTAGGAAAGAGCTTGCAACAATTCAGGGAATGCTTATTCAAGAAAAGTGGCCGAATCTTGGTAAGAACAGCAAGCCTTGTGGTGTTTTAACTTTCCCTATTCTCATTGCCCCCACCCCAAACTCCACGGTGTCTTGAAAACCAATAGTCTGCAAACAACTCCAAGCCCTTGGGAAACTTACTGGCTCTTGGCATTTAAGGAAATGTCTATCCAGTCATTAGCCGATCACCAAGTTAACTGAGTTAGACTTTAGTAGCGACACATGACACAGAAGACAGAGTTTACAGAATTAATTCAGCAAAGTCACTAAGCAAGTAACAACAACAACAAACAGCCACCACCACAAACCCTGGGGAGAGGGGAATCTGGTGTCCACAGTGCTAAACTGTATTGTCTTAAGTGTCCAGTTTTGAACAAAAATTTGTGACACATACAAAGAAACAAGAAAGAATGGCCCATAGAAGAAGAAAGCAATCAGTGGAAACTGCCCCTGAGGAAGTGCTGATGTTGGACTTACTAGACAAAAGCTTTAAATCAGCTGTTCAAAGAGCATTAGGAAACCATGTCTAAAGAAATAAAGGAAAGTATGAGAATGATGTCTCTCTAAATAGAGAATAACAGTAAGGAGATAGATTTTTTTTAGAAAAATGAACCAAATGTAAATGCTGGAGTTGATAAGTACAGTAACTGAAATGAAAAATTCACTAGAGGGGCTCCACAGCACATTTGAGCAGGCAGAAGAAGGAATTCACGAATCTGAATATGGACTAATTGAGGTAATCCAGTCTGTGAAACAGAAAGAAAAGGAATAAAGAAAACTGCACAGAGCCCCAGAGACCTGGGCACACCAACAATCCTACCAACATCCACATGATGGGAGCTCCTGAAGGAGAGGAGAGAGAGGGAGGGCACATAGAATGTTTGAAGAAATAACAAAGGAATGAAATAGTAGACTAGAAAAAACTTAATACAAAAGAAGGCAGTAATGAAGAAAGAGAAGGGCGAAATGATGTAAGACATAAAAATAAATAGCAAATGGCAGATATAAATCCTACCGTATCAATAATTCAATGAAAATGGATTAAATGCTCCAAGCAAAAGGCAAAGATTGGTAGGATGCATAAAAAACATGATCTGACCCTATGCTGTTGTTAAAACCAAAAGCAAATGGAGACCAGTCTTGAAGGGTCCCTGAGCTGACTAACCAGTTTAGTCATTAATTTAGCTTAATTACTATGAAGAATCTGCCTTCTCACTATATAAGCTGCTTTGTAACTGTATACCCCTGAGCATCATTCCATGTTTTGGTTTGAGCTCTCTTGGTTTGCAAGCTGTCCTTTTGGGGTCTGAACAATAAACTTTACTAATTACTACTTTGGTGATTTATTGGTTTTATTTTGGCTATTTGCAAACCTTTTACATTTCATGGCGCCTAACATGGAGCCCAAAGATGATGAGCTTCTGCAACCCTGAGGCTGGTGAGCAAACAGGTGCTGGTACCCACAGAATCCTTTGTCTCACTGCTTTCTCACCAACCATGGAGCTCTTGGGTAAGTGTCCCTTGGATTTGAGCTCTGCCCTCTTTGCGTTCTGAGCTCTCCAACTTTATTGTGTGTACTTGCTTTCAGTTTCGGTGTTGCTTTCTAGTTTTTATTTCTGTTTGTTTCTTCTGTTCTGTTTCTTTTTCTATCTGTTGAAGCTTTTTGCTAAGTCACCCATTTTATTGAAAATGGGGAGAAACACATCATTCCAGTGTTTTTGAACAGCTGTTAGAAACAGGGCCCCTCATTCTTATCGATTCAAGAAGTCTTTTTTAATGTACTGAGAATAAGTGGCACTTAGACTTTTGCGAAGCGAAAGTTAATTTATCTCTGGAAGATGTTTTAGGGAATCCAAAGGCAAGATAGGTTCTTCCTGGTCCTCGGACTAGGATTTTGTGCCTTCCTGAAAAAATGGGTGAACTTTTGGATAATTTGGAAGTGTAATTGCCATTCTGGGAAACCTTGTTATAGATAAATCCACTTTAAGGGGAACCCTTAAAAAGAGGATTTCTAACCTCTCAGAGACAGTTGAATGCATTCTTTGATTCTTAAAGACAAAGTCACTCCAAAAATAGGTCTAAAAGGATCCTTACAGCATGCAAATAAAAGTCTTTAGTTAAAAAAAATCTTTGGCCATCTGAGCAAGTAAGCTTAATTTAGTCCAGCTGTCAGAAACATAATTTGGATGAATTTTTAAAGTGAGATATGCCTAAAGTTTTTAAAAGATCTCTGTTGTGTCTGTCTGTGTGTCTGTGTATGTGCATTACAGATATGTGGTATTTTTCTACCTCCAGATGGTATTACCAAAGTTAATTTGTAAAGAGCTCGATTCAATTAGCTTAAAGAAAAACAAGTGCCATACAAATTAAGTACACTTTCAGAAATATAGAAACTAATCCAAATGTTTTTTACATGATCTGAGATAATCTTTGATGAATAAAAGCTGGTTTAGGTTTGATTGGGATAGGCATATCTCAGCATTGTCAGCACTAAATCTAATGCAGCTGATTGATTATGCATAAAATTTTTTGACTAATCTAAATTTAATATACTGTTAAAACTATAGGAAGTATGATTGTTGGGAGCAAGTGTATCAAATAGATGTAAGTGAGATAAGAGTTCTTAGGTGAACTTTTTAGCAATTTATGATCTATCTACTTAGGTGGATTCCCAGATCTCTTTGGTACCTTACAGTCTTAGAGTTTTGACTCTTTTTTGCAGAGGAACTGGGGATATTTAGATCTATTAGTGAACATGTTTCATGGCACGTTGAAAGATTTACTATGAGGATAGACAGTTCAAAATTGCCTGTTTCCTAGTTTTTACTGTAAAGCAAAGATTAAAAGTGTTGGAAAGATATCTGGTTGTCCACCACTCTGCTAGCCTAGGGGCTGGCAGACAAGGTGGGAAAGCAGGATAAGAAGTTAGAGACCTTAGCATTCCATTTTATAAAGCTAGAGAGGTACAAGATGCCACAGATTAAGATCTGGGTGATGACAAAGCCTGACTAGGACGCTAAGAGATGGAATTTCTGGAAAAGTAATGAGAAAGAAAAGGAATACAAGACATTTTTAAAAAATGCAACTGCTGTAATCAAAAATTGATTTGTACAAAACTATTAGAAATAATAAGGATGAAAGAAATGACTGCATAGGAAAAGTCGGTCCTATGTCTTCAGTAAAAGAAGGTATGAGGAATGGAGATGCAAAATGGAAAAAAGTAAGTAACTTTGTCCTAAAACAAAATGATTGTTCCAGAATAAGATAAAAAGAAGGAAAAAAATAGATGTGCTATTTTGTAACAAGTGTTGGATTCTGTTAAAACCATCTCTATGTCTTGAGAAAACCACAGTGGATGCTAGGTCTTGTAAATATGGGGATGGAGAAAAGCAGATGATTACCAACAAAAAGGAAAATTTCTGAAAAGAAGTTAGACAGAGATAATCTCTAAGTCTAGTGAAAAAGCATTAATAAAAATCTGTTTGAGATTAGATCTTTAATAGTCCTTTTTATATGTTTCATGTTTAAAAGTTTGTTTCAGTCATTTTTGAAAAGCTATTGCTGCTGCAGCCAGCCCTGCTGGGCTAGTGGTTAAGCTTCAGCACTCTCACCACCGTGACCCAGGTTCATTTCCTGGCCAGGGAACCACACCATCCATCTGCCGGTTGTCATACTGTGGCAGCTGTGTGTTGCTGGGATGCTGAAAGCTATGTCACCAGTATTTCAAATGCCAGCAGAGTCATCCATAGAGGACAGGTTTCAGTGGAGCTTCCAGAAGAAGACAGACTCAGAAGAAGGAGCTGGTCACTCACTTCTGAAAAAGCTGGCCATGAAAACCCTAGAAGAGCCACAGAGCCTTGCCTGATATGGTGCTGGAAGGTGAGAGGATGGAGCGAGAAGACCAGTCAGGGTTCTGCTCTGCTTTACCTAGGTCACTAAGAGCCAGAATCGACTTGATGGCACTAACAACAACAATTGTGCTGCAAGTAGCTATGCAATTTACATTCTAAGGCTCAGCAAATTTCTTTGTTTAAGAGCATCTTAATCTACCTTACGCATCCACTTGAAGACTGTCTTTTTGGTGGTCTGGGATGACAATAGACTTCAAAAAAATGTTCTCTAGGCTTCTTAAGTTAGGTCTTTAACATTCTCCATGATCCAAGACCAGTAAAAAGAAAAGTCTTATTTATGGAAGGAATTATCGTGAGGGAAAAATCCAGGGTCAAGGTGTATCTTTTCCCAGTGTATTGCATGTAATCATCATAGAACCTGTTTGGGGTATAAAACTATGATAGAAAATATATTTGGTGAGTTTCTTGATAATAATCCAGAATATGTGCACACTGGTAAAGTAATCAAATGTACTACAGAATTCTCTGTTGGCTCAGGCAAGTTCTTAGGTTATTTGTCTGTTTGTAATAAGAAATTGTAAACAAAGATTTTCCTTTACCTTTAATGTAATTTGTCTAAGAAACAAAGATTCTGTGTTTTGTCTTTATCAGTTATTTGATTACTTAAAAACAAAACAAAACAAAACTAAGTCTTACAACTATATAACTTTCTGTATTTGTCTGTGAAATCTTTTTTTTTGTTTGTTTTACTACTTTTTTTTGTTGAGTTAATGATAGGTTACAATCTTGTGAAATTTCAGTTGTACATTAATGTTTGTCAGTCGTGTTGTAGGTGCACCACTTCACCCTTTGTGCCCACCCCCCACCCCACCTTTCCCCTGGTATCCACTAAACTTTTCTCTTAGTCCTGTCTGTGAAATCTTTAATTGTCACTCTGATTATGACCCTATTTGATCAAATGCCCAAACCTTTTGATATTTTTGACAAACTTCCCCAAATAAAATTCTAAATGAAGTCTTATGACTTTGACTTTGAACTAACTTTGGAATTTTCCAGATGGCCCCTGGAACATCTCAAAGGATTTGTTCTCTCTCCTTAAAAAAAGGCAGATAATATGTTATATTACATTGGAAGCATTGTCAAATAAGCCTATTTATGTTGTGTATGTGATAAGTGTTCCAGAAATTATGTAAAATTCCTGGAAATCTGAATTGTCCTAATATAATGTTAACTTTGATAAGTACAGTTTTCTGATAACTTTAAGATCATAAAACCAAATTGGGTAAGAATTCCCAGAACTAATGGTAAAACTGAATTCAAGCAGAACAAAAATTGATAACATGGAACTGAATGAACTGATGAGGATGATTCTGATTTTTATGACTTTTGTTTAAAACATTGCCAGCTTTAAGGAAACCTTTCCTCTTAAACTGGTTATGAGTTAGAGCAATCTGGTAAATTATACCTTTGTAAGCAGAACTGAAACGATTACTTTTTCTCCCTCCCTGATCCCTCTAGAATTTGGAAACAGTGAATATTCTTTATGGTACTATAGTTATTTGCATAACTTCAATAAGAATCTGTTCTTCTTATTATAACAGGACACAATTGGAAATATTGGTTATATCACCAAAGCGTAGACTGTAATGTCATGTGTGAGACAGGCATAGACTCATATATGACCAGATATCTTTAAGGAACAAAGGTTGACTTTATGGAGCCAAAAAAGCCCTTTGGAACTACAGGCCTGGTGCCTTGCTTACAAGGTTACAGCAGCCTTACCAAGTAAGGAATGTCACTTCCTGGCAAGCTCAGGAATCTCAGGGTATTTTGGGAACCTCAGGAGAGAGGAATTCACCCAAATCTATAGGGATTGCAGGCAAGTCTGATGGCTAGTCCTTGGCTTGGCTTTCTGACCTCAAGAGACTTTTGACAGTTCAGCCTGGGATTCCTTATGAAAAGTTCCAGGGGGGCAGATTTTTATGGCCAATCGCTCTTCTTGCTGCACTTATGTAAATAATCAGGTCAAGTTTAGTGAAAGTCCTAATTTGGCTCTCTTTAGTAGACATGAGGGTGATTTTAGAGAGAAAAATTATGTTTCAGTATACACCTTTCAGATTCCAGTACTGTTAATTGTCTTTGAGGTTTTGTTCTCTCCCTGTAAACTAGCCTGGATCCTGAATTCTTCTAGTTTCCTCCAACATTTGGCTAGAACTCTACTTGGAACCACTATGAAACCAAAACTGCTCTTTTCCCGAAGCCATACAAGCCAAAGCTGGACAACTTGATGTAAACCTCAGAGAAATCACCAGAACAGCTCATATATGAGCAATCTTCATGCCCGTTGCTATGTGGCCACTCAGAAAGATCACTAGAGACATTCAGACCACAAACCAGGAAAATCTTTCAGATCGCCACTGCTTGCCCTCACTCCATCGGAGGATGCTTCAAACCCCATGTCTAGAAATTTTCTCAACTGGATGCTCTCCAAACTCAGAAACTGAATTTAATATTTAACTGGCTCCTAGGAGTCTCTGTCCAGGGAATTTCTCAGTCTTTGGCTGTTACTATCCGTACAGTCATCATATTACCCTCTCTAGGGCACTGTATACTCCCAAGGGTTTTAAATGCCTGTTGGCAGCCACTCACATACCAAATGACATCCATTAGGATCAGACAACTGAATGAAATCAACAATAACCATAAATGATGAAGATACTGACTACTTGCCCCGCCCCCCGCCTCCTCCCCCCCCACCCCAGCTTGATGTCTCACTAATGGAACAGCAAGCGTATGATCCTTTGGCATATGTCAACTGAGAATAAGTCTATAATAGCAGTCATACTCTCAGCCTACTCTCAGTCTCTACTCTCAGTCTTAAAGTTTCCCTGAACAGACAAAATGAGGTTAGCCATTGTTTTAGCTTAATTACCAATTACTGTGAAGACACTGCATTGTGACTATACAAGCTGCTTCGTAACAGTATACCCGTAGGCCTCATGCCATGTTTTGGTTTGAGCGCTCCCGGTTTGCAAACTGTCTTTTTGGGGTGCGCACAATAAATTTTTACTAATTACTACTTCAGTGATTCCTTGGTTTTATTTTGGCGATTTCTGAACCTTTGACCCTATCTATAACAGCCATACTTGAGATTCAAAGACACAAATAAGATGAAAGTAAAAGGATGGAAAAAGACATAGCATGCAAACAGTAACTGATAACAAGAGAGACCACATTTGGGGAATAGAACGAGTCTCCATAAATTTCAAGAGATTGACATAATACCAAGTGCATGCTTTATCCACAATGGAGTGAGTGTAGCATGACAGGTCTTAGTAAATATCTACTGCATGGAATTTGAAAACATAGTCTGTCCCTCCTAGTCATCCTCACTGTCTAACCAGCGCTTCTAAACTTCTCCGCCTGGAGAGGGACTTCGACAAACGTTCCGGCGCGCATCACCAGGCCACCTCACCCACAAAAGCTAGCTCACAGGGGACTTCATGGTCTTATTTCCTGGAAACTGCTCCATCCCTCCCCTTGGGAAGCAGCACTTTCTAGCAGGAAATGCTTGGCTTCTGGAAACAGATAGTCTGGATGCCAGTATTCATTATCGTCATAGTTATTTAGTTTCTCTAAGCCTCAGTTTCCTCATCTGTAACACGAGATAATGACACCCACCTCAGAGGGACTTAAAGGAGATACTGTGCCTAAATCCTAATTTCCTACTCTCCCCACGCCCACTCTCCTGTCTTCCTCCTCCCCATGCAAACACTACCACCACACTCTGAGAGAACAGATGGGGTAAAGGGTCCTGGAGGAACAGAGGTAGGACAGCCAGGAGTTAGCATGCTGAGTAAAGCCATCCTGAGCTGGAATCCGGTCCTACTTTGTCTAAAATATGTGGCACCCCCCCCCCCTCCGTAAGATGGATGTAATGACTTCTGTCTTGTAGCGCTTATAGAGATTCTGAGAGAGAATATGTGTGACTTGTCTAGCACACAGTAGGTGCCCCATAAGTGGTAGCTGTTACCTTTAGTGGTAGTCTAAGACATTTTTTCTCATTTTTTGCTGCCCACCCTGTCCCCACTGCCAACTCCAGCTAACTCCTCCCAAAACACTGTCTTTTTCTTTGTCCCCCATCCCCTCTCTTGAACACTTCTCACCTCCTGTACACCCACTTTTCCTGCATCCAGGCCAGAGGGGGAAAACAGAGCCTGAAAAATGAAAGAAAAAAATCTATACATACAATTTTCAGAAAAATCTGTAATGCCAACATTATTTTTTGAGTGCATGTGTGTATAAATGCAAGTGTGTATGCTGAGAGAAAACCTTTGTTAAACCGGAAGGTCTCCAAACCGCAGCGAAGTAGAAATGGAGAAAAAAAGCCTGTTACATGGGAGTATGGAAAGAAATCACCAAGCTTAAGGATAAGTGTGTGATTATGTACTCCAGTCTATAGAGATCAGGGATCGTATGCCAATACGCCAGAGCCCAGGACCAGGAAACAGGAAGGAAGGATTTAAAAAATAAGAGAAAGTTCGTCGTTTAACTGTTGCTCCGGTTATTTGATAAGGCGGGTCCTGATATGACAGCCTGGCCCGCGGGGGCGGTGGGACGTCTCCGGTCTGGCTGAGTTCTCCGAAGGAAGGGACTTGCTGCAGGCGCCTTAGTGCAGAAGCCGGGCTGGATCCTGCCTCTGACCCCCGGGATCCAGGGTTCTGCCCGCGACGCGTCAGTTTCCTCATCCGCAGAGACACCCTAGGAAGCCTCCTGGGGGGTCGGAGGATCATCTGAAACCGTGCTCAGCGCCCCGTTAGTTCGACTCGGACCGCAGAACCTTGGCTCCCCGGGTACCCTGACAGGCCCGCCCCACCCCCTCGCCCATCCTTCCCCCGCCCCGGCCCGCCCTTTGCCCTCAGGTGACTTTCTGAAAGGTAGTGGGGACCTGCCCTCCGGTCGCTCAGTTTCATTTCCTGGCGACCCGGGTCGACAGTGCAGCAGTCGCGGCCGTGGTTCCAGCGCGTCCCCTCGTTCGCCCCAGGAGAACCATGACGGAGCTGTTTACCCTGGCCGAGGAGCTGTCGTGCTCCATCTGCCTGGAGCCCTTCAAGGAGCCGGTCACCACCCCGTGTGGCCACAACTTCTGCGGGGCGTGCCTGGATGAGACGTGGGCCTCCCTGGGTTCGCCGTATCGGTGCCCACAGTGCCGCGCCGTCTACCAGGCACGGCCGCAGCTGCACAAGAACACGGTGCTGTGCGCGGTGGTGGAGCAGTTCCTGCAGGCGAAGCTGACCCGGGAGGAGCTCCCCCATGGCTGGACGCCGCCCGCCGGTGGCGCCGCCCACACCCGGGTCAAGGCCGGCGCCAAGACCCCCGCCAAGGTCTCTGACCCCGTCGCCCAGGTGATCTGCGACCAGTGCCTGAAGGAGGCCGCCGTCAAGACGTGCCTCGTGTGCATGGCCTCCTTCTGCCAGGAGCACCTGCAGCCGCACCTCGACAGCCCAGCCTTCCGGGACCACCCGCTGCAGCCGCCCGTCGGCGACCTGATGCGCCGCAAGTGCCCCCAGCACAACAGGCTGCGGGACTTCTTCTGCCCAGAGCACGGCGAGTGCATCTGCCACATCTGCCTGGTGGAGCACAAGAGCTGCTCGCCTGCGCCCCTGAGCCAGGCCAGCGCCGACCTGGAGGTAGGGGTGGTGGGTGAGGGCGCAGAGGGGCAGCCTGGGCCTGCTGGGCTTGCTGGGCCTGCTGGGTTGTGCCACTCTGGCATGCCGGCATACCCTGGATCGCCTGGGTTCCTCGCTGGGCCAGGAACATCCCCGATGTCACAGTAGAAAGGGGCTGGGAGAACATACAGCACTGCTCTCTCCCGCGTGGCCCATCCCCACCCTCTACTCCCCATTTTGCGGAGGGGACCAGCAAAGACACAGATGATGTTGCTTGCCTTAAGCCTGGTACTTGTCTGATGGTGGTTGGTAGAGGGTTTTGAACGTCGACTATGAGCCCTGGAGGTTCATGCCTCTGTTCCCTCATTAAAACCTGGCAGCACATGAGGTGGGTATAATTAGTTCCATTTAGCAGTTGAAGAAATGGAGGTCCAGAGCTAAGCCAGTAAGAGGCCATGTGGGCACTGGGACCCCAGCTGGTTCCACTCCAGTTTGCGTTTCTCCCCATGGACCAGCCTGCTGTCCGAGTGTGCAGAGTCCAGAGCATGGGACATTCCTGGAGGTTTGAGGTCACGTGAGCAAAAGCCTGTGGTCAGCTGGAAGGTTGCAGTGACCAGAGAGGATGGTGAGGAGAGGGAGGGTCGGCAGAGTCCCCAGAATCCCTGGATGTGACCCCAGGTGGAGACGAACTCTTGCACCATAGAGGCCTCCTTCCTGGCAGTGCGACTTTGAGCCCAGGATGTGGCCCCTGGGTCCGAGTGGTCATCAGCAAAAGAGGGAGGTTGGACCAGCAGGATTGCTAAGGGGCCTTCCGGGTCTGTGATGATCGGAGTGGTTTGGGGGATCGGAATTTCCCTGTGGGCCCAAGGCAGAGGCTGGAAAGGTGTAATCAGACTGCGTTTGCTCTGTCAGTCTAGGCTCCTAAGCGTGGCCTGATTTCCTTTCGTTCTTGCAGCAATGTCAGGGAGAACAAGGGCTGTCCTTGTGTTGTCAAAGGAGACGTGAGGCCTGCAGGAGGTTTGCAGTGGCGCCAGGACGAGGATGCGGGCCCTGCTCCCGTCTGGCCATAGCCCTTCCCCGGGCTGGTCTGCTTCTCCTGGTCTGAGCTGGGTTCCTCTGGACTTGTTCCCCGAGTCTCAGGAGCCAGACCTCCAGGTATGGCCTGAAAGGTCACCTCTGAGACACAACAGAGTTGACATCAGGTCCAGCCACCTGGGTCTCCCCCTGTCACCGGGCAGAACCTGCCTGGCCTTTGGAGCCAGGAGCCCTGCTCTGCCTCACATCAGCCTGTGGTTTAGGGCAAGTGATGGCAGTTCTCTGAGCCTTGGCTTCCTCATCTGTGAAATGAGGTTAATGACGTGCCCTGCCCTCCTCCGAGGTGGTTGGGAGCCTCTGGAGGGATGAGCTGTGTGGTGAGTGTTCCGTGTCAGGCCCAGTGTCAGGCAGCGTGGCTGGTTGACCCGGGCTCCGAGCAGAGCTGGATGTTGAGGCCTGGGTTTGAATTCTGGCTCTGCTTCCTAGCTGGGACATCCTGAAAGCGGGTGACAGTAGTCCCTATCTCAGAAGGTATGGGCAGGATTAGATGAGGCATCTATAAGACAGCGTAGGCAGCAAACACTCCATAAGAACCGCCACCGTCATTTCTGCTACTCAGGCCCAGGGGAGAGGACAGCTTTCTGGGCGGAGTAGGTCAGGCTGCCCAGGTCTTCTTTGCCTCAGCCCCTGAGGACCAGGGCAGCCTAGCTTC
>NW_025793715.1:12783-12869 GCF_021613505.1 Equus quagga | reverse complement strand
CCCAAGCCCCCAGTCCATGAAGGATCCTCAGACTTTATAAAGTTCTCTTCCATTGATTGAGAGATTGTCATGTCTGTCGAAGTCCT
>NW_025793715.1:10763-12773 GCF_021613505.1 Equus quagga | reverse complement strand
GAAGTGTATGCTCACTAGAGTGCCTCTATTTCTAAAAAGGAAGTGTATTAGTTTTCTAGGGCTATCGTGACAATTCACCACAAAGTCGGTTTACAACAACAGAAATGTGTTCGCTCACCGTTCTGGAGGCCACCAGTCCAAAACCAGAGCATCGAGGGGGCCATGCTCTCCCCGAAAGTTCTAGGGAAGAATCCTTGCTTGCCTCTTGCAGCTGGCAGTCCTTGGCTTGTGGCTGCATCACTCCGGTCTCTGCCTCCATCTTCACACGGCCTCCTCCTCCCTGTGTCGTCTCCCTTCTGTCTCTAAGAAGGACACTTGTCATTGGATTTAGGGTACCCAGGATGATCTCATCTCAAGGTTCCTGCCTTAGTTACATCTGTGAGGACTTTTGCTAGGTAAGGTCACATTCACAGGTTCTGGAATGTGGACTTATCCTTTTGGGCCACCATTCAATCCATTACAGGAAGTACAGGAAAAACGACTGGAAGCAAGTATAGTAAAAGGCTAGTAGTGCAAGTGTTGGAGAGGCAGGATTAGGCTGTTTTTTTCCCTCTAGTTTCACAGTTTTTAGAAGATTACGTTGCTTTTTTACGGAAAGAGGGTTTGTGTTTTCATATCCTGTCCTGGAGCTGCAGCGTCCAGCTTTATGTGGCAGCCGTGGCCTCATTAGGTGAGATCTGGGTGAGGATGCCAGCTCTGTCACACCCTAGTCTGTAACACTTTGATCTGGTGCCGGGTATCTGAACCTTAGTTTTTCTTTTTGCACAACAGAATCACAACTACTTTCTGAAGGTGCCCTAGAGGCTAAATGAAAGGATGCACGTGAAAGTCCCTGTATGGTTGGGGGCAGGTAACAAAGATACCCCCGAAGGTCAGACGCTAAAAGAAGATAGAAGTTTATTTTGCTCACTGTGATAGCTCAAGGCCAGACATGAGCACCCCGGACTGGTGGGCCGGCTCTGCTCCACGTGATCATTCAGGGATTCAGGGTCTTTCCTTTGTGTTGCCCCACTACTCCATAGAGGGTTTGCCTCATCTCTCTGGTTGAAGCTGGGTCACCATGACGTCTTTGTTCCAGCCTGTGAGAAGGGGGACAGGGAAGAAGTGTGTTGCACATATCGCTTCTGCTCCCACTGCACTGGGGACAGCATGCCACATGACCAAGCCTAGCTGCAGAGGATGCTGGGCAATGTAGTCTGTGGCTGGGCAGCCACCTGCCCGTCTAAACTCCAGGGGTGGTCTGTCACTGAAAGGAAGAAGAGGAGAACACTCAGGGACATTGGCTGTCCCATTGGACGTGGCAGAGCAAAAGTTGGGTAAAGAAATAATTGAACGCCATTCTCCTGCATACGGCCCCTCTCCTGTGTGTTTCTCTCTGTGGTATTTGGTTTTGAGCTATTGAGGTTACCCAACCTGTAAAGGGAGACTAACTCCTGGAGCAGTGCCGTCCAATAGCAAGATCATGTGAGCCTCAGGTGTAGCTCTAAGCACATTTGGTTCACACGTGTAATTAATTCTAATAATACATTTTAACTCAGTGTATCCAAAATGCTACCATTTCAACATATGACCAATAAAGGGGCACTAATGAGATATTTTATGTTCCTTTTTTTGTACTAAGTCTTTGAAAGCCAATGTGTATTTCACACTTAGAGCACATCTTACTTTGGACTAGCCATATTTCAGGTTCTTTGTCGCCACGTGTAGCAGGTGGCTATGGTATTGGACAGGACGGTTTTAGAGGATGATATTTTCTAGAACAGCTTTATACTCTTTCTTTAAAAAAATTACCAATTTACTGCTTCCCAGCTTAAGAAACCAAATATCACCAAGGCAGTTAAAGCCCCCACTTTGCTTCTCCTTTTATACCCCCCGTCCTCTCTTCCAGAAGGGACCACTATCCTGAATTCATTTGTTCGTTCCCATGTGTTTCTTTATCCTTTTATTCTGTATGTGTGCATTCCTTTAGTAATAAATACTGCTCTTCTGTTTCTTTCTAATCTTTATAAA
>NW_025793715.1:9470-10753 GCF_021613505.1 Equus quagga | reverse complement strand
CTACCAGGTCCTCCTCAAGAAGAAGAGTGAGATCCAGAATCTGAAGGAGGAGACTGAACTTGCCCTGAATAAGGGGGACGAGTTTGAGTTTCTGGAGGTGGGTCTTGATGAGGGCGTTGTTGAATGCTCTTTCTGCCTGGCATTCTGATGTTGAGTATAGGTGCAGTGGGGCTCTCCAGGAGTTGGGGCTGTAAGAGATCGTTGTAAGCATCCCTGAGACACACACTGTATTAGTTTTCTCTGCTGCTTGACAACTTACCACAAATGCAGTGGCTTAGAAGAACATCCACTTATGGTCTCATACTTTCTGTGGCTCAGGAGTCTTGTCTTCTTAGGGTCTAACAAGGCTGCAATCTGCATGTCGGCTGGGCTAGTGGGCTACGTTCCTTTTGGAACTGAGGGATGTCTTCCAAGCTCACGTGATGTTGATAGAATTCAGTTCCTTGTGGTTGCAGGACTGAGGTCCCAGTGTTTAGCTGGCTGTTAGCTGGTGTCCACTCTCAGTTCCTGGGGGCTGCCACACTTCCTTGTCATGTGTCCCTCTCTCAACTTGGCAGCTTACTACTTCAAAGCCAGTGGAGACTTTCTACCTCCAGGAAGGCCCAGGCTGTCCTTTAAGGGGTTCTCCCTGACTAAGTCAGGCCCACTGGGATAATCACCTTTCTGGTTAACTCAAAACCGCCAGGTTTGGGATCTTAATTACATCTGCAGCATTCCTTCAATTTTGCCACATAATCTAACCTAATCTAAGGAGTGAATCCTATCCTATTCACCATCCTGTCTATCTCCAAAGGGGGCGGATTATGTAGGCAGTGTACCCAGGCAGGGGGGCACCGTGGGAATATTGGGAGCCATCTTAGAATGTTGCCTACTACGTATGCCTCCACCCACTTCTACCCATCGTCCTCCGCAAGGCCCCTGAAGTGTCTTTCTAGAGCACAGACCCCCTGCCCTTTGTGGCTTCATGTTCCTTAAGGTGGCCCACAAGGTCCTTGGTGACCAGGCCTTGCCTTTGCCAGCAGCCTCATCTCTTGCCACCCAGCCCCGGCCCATGCTGTAATCACAGGCACTCACCATTCCTCAGACTCAACAGGCATTGCATGGGAATGCCACGGCCGACCTTCACTGCCTAGGGAATCCTGTCCTTTTTCTGGGGCAACTCCAGTTTCCCTGTCTTCCTTGGGCCCCATTGTTCTGCCATTACTGTGGTCCAGAGCATGTTACACTACAGCCTCTGCTATAGCACTAGACAACATCTCATCTTGCTTGATTTCTCATCCTTT
>NW_025793715.1:909-9460 GCF_021613505.1 Equus quagga | reverse complement strand
GTGCTCATTCCTGTTTGTGCAGTGGCTGCACCAAGCTCTCTGAGAAGGATTCAGGCCCATGTGTGGGCCTCTTGATACTGTCTGACCTGATGTTGTCTCAAGGTTGGGGCTTTTAGTCAGACCATCCCTCTCTGTCAGATGTGCCCCAGCCGCATCCCTTGAAGCATCCTTGAACACTCAGAACATGTGTTCAGAGCTGGTCCTCGAGGGATGGAGACAGTCCTGCGTCCCCCAGACTTTTTCAGCCACAGCTGGAGGAGAGGAAAGAGCATTATCCATGGGGGTCGGGGCGACTTGTGTCCCAACTTTGTCTGTGACACTAACTGGTAGCGTTCCTGGCAGGACACTTGTCATTTCTTGACTTCAGTTTCCC
The DNA here is from genome assembly GCF_021613505.1 of Equus quagga. Lineage (NCBI taxonomy): Eukaryota > Metazoa > Chordata > Mammalia > Perissodactyla > Equidae > Equus > Equus quagga. The sequence continues at coordinate 9,087 of NW_025793715.1, read as the reverse complement.
CGTCTGTCTAGTGAGTGACTTCCAGGGCCCTTCCCGCTCCAGATCACTGTGTCTGAAAGTGGCACTTTAACCCCGGGACCTCTGGTCTGTAATTTGAGAAGGCTGATTGGACTTAGCGCCCTTGGGCACAGGGAAGCTCCTCCCGCAGTTCATGAGACCTGAGCCCTGGCCCTGGCTTCACCAGAGTTCCCTGCCCTAACTCCCTGGATTGTTCCAGAAAGCGGCAAAACTGCAAGGAGTCTCAACGAAGCCAGTCTACGTCCCCAAGGTGGAGCTGAATCAGGAGCTGATCAAGGGCGTCTGCCAGGGCACCTTAGACCTCAAAAACGAGCTGAAGCGGTATATCCAACAGTCCCAGGACAAGAAGCCCCTTGAGCCCCCTGGCTCAGGTAACCACTGGGCCCCCTGAGATGGGATGAGTCCCTTGGGGGCTCTGGGCTAGGGGGAGGGTCATGATCTGGAGCAGTGGGGCTTGAGTTCAAGGGTCCTGGCTCATCTGCCCTTCCTCTGGGGGGACGTGGGGAGTCTCTGCTTCATCCTGAGATTGTCGCGGTCCTTCCTAAGTCATTTCTGGGGGCTGGATCTTATGCTGGGCCTTTCTGGATGGGCTTGTTTAGCTGTGATCCTGCAGCCGACTCAGATGGGTCTTGAATGGAAGCTGGGTTGTCAGGGTATTTGGTGGGGGTGTGGCTAGTTTTGGCATCAGAGAAACCTAGAACTTCTCCTTCCATCTGTTTTCCTTCCCCTCCTATCCAATCCATCCCCCAATTTTGCATCTTAAATATCTGCTCACCAGGTCCCTGGTCCCATATCAGCCAGCACCGGCCTGCTCTCCGTTGCCATCACCTGTGGCAGCTTCCTAAATAGTCCCTCTGCATGCACTGCTGCAGCCCTAGAGAGCTTTTCAGGATACAAATCTGACCTGCTGGGACCTTGTCCCCCTCACCCCTTTCAGGGAATTTCCACTGCTCTTAGATTACAGACCAGACTCTTGACCTTGACCTACAAGTCCCTGCCTCAGGCCCTGTCTGTCTCTCCAGCCCTGAAGTGCCACCTCCTGCCATGCATCTCTCTGCATTCACTTCCTCAGACATGCTAATCTTTCTGCCATAGGGCCTTTGTATGTGCCCTTCGTGCTGTCTGGAAAGCTCATACACCACCGTCTTCACAAGTTAACTCCTCTCATCCTTTGAAGATCTGTTAAAACATTACATTTCTCAGCCAACCTCCCCTGTCACCCTTCTCGTTCCCCTGACTAGGTCCCAGGATCTTCATCACCCCTTGGGCCCCTTTGTAAATCTGTCATTTTACTCTTCCTTGCTGATCCCGTCTGTCTCGCCTATCGGATTGTGATCTTTGTTGGGCAGGCGCTGGAGCAGTTTCCCATTGAACACTCTCTCCGCGGTGCCTAGCACTGAGCCTGGTTCGTAGTGAATCTTTGCTGTGGAGTCCAGGGGGTGGGCTTGAGTTTCAGCTCGGCAAGCCGAGTGTCCTTGCCAAAGGGCTTCTGAAACAGGTGTGCGTGGCTCCGCTGTGGAGGGTGAAGCTGTTGGTGGATTAGCCACACATACTTGTTTTCCTGTTGCACCAGCGATCCCTAGTCAGGGGGCAGGGGGAGAGAGAAAACCAGAGGGAAGGGAACTAGCACTACACGCCAGGCGTCTGATCCCAGCTCCCTCGAGCGAGGGGAATCATCCCCACCATATGCTGGAAGAAACGGAAGCACAGCGAGCGTTCAGAGCTCCCGGAGCTGGGTGCTGGTGGAGACTCAGCCTTGGCTATGTTTTAAGCCAGAGAGGAGAGGGAAAATCCCAAGCTGGTCCTTCTCTTTTCCTGTTTCTAGTTCTTGTAAATGAATGGATGGGGAAGGTCAGTGGAAATGAGTGTTTTTGCCAATCCTCTACCTGCCCGCCTGTGGCAAAGCTGGCTCTGACGGTTGCTTTGAAACAGCTGAATGAGTTGACCCCTTCTTTTTGGGACAAGGGACCGTGGAGAGCATGGCGATTGCTCATACCCAAACCCTTTGGCCCTGTGAAGAATGTCCTGAGTAGGTAACACCACTGCTATCCCTGTGGCAACAGCATGGCTGTGAGTGGCTGGTCCTCTGGCTGACACAGGCGTCGCATACCTCCAGAGGGGCACACCCATCCCGAGTCACCTTAGGTGCCCAGGTGCTTCTGGAGAGAAATGTGGCTACAAGACCCCCTGAGGAGAAGTTGAAGCGGCTGTTGCAGGAGCTCCCCTGGTTCCCTGAGGGGTCTGGCCCATCAGCATTAGATATGCGGGCTGTCTGGAGCAGCAGGATCACCCAAGCTGGCTGTCTTGAGAAATACTTAGGACACCCAAGTTCTAGCCCTGGGCAAAGCCTCCTGGAGGAGACGGATGGTGGTCCCAGAGCAGCGGAGGCTACACTGAGCTGGCAGCTCAGAGCTGCCCCGTCTTCAGCTGTAATGTGCTCCTGTTGTTAAGCGCTCCCCGACCTGCTTTTCACTATTGCCCTCTTGTCGCCTTACTCCCTGAGCCACGTTAGACTCTTTTTTTCTGATTGCCCCTGCCCATGAAATTTTAATGCCACACTTATGTGTATATCTGTTTGTGTACTGTGCTTTTGTACATAAAAAGAGTAAGACTTCCCCCTCTCCCCCCGAGAATCAATTCTTGTCCCCTGAGGGGCTGTGTCACCTTGTTGAGAAGGCACCTGGTCCTCAGTTTCCTCATCTGTCAAATTTGGACATTAACGGTATCGACTGTGCGGGATGATTGTGAGTGACATTTACAACGGACACTGATTGTGACAGCTCTTTAAAGACCCTAACTGTGCCCCGGAACTCTTGGCTGTTGCTGCTTCCCTGAAAAGTCCGTGTGCACCGAAGAGTGATGCCCACAGCGCTGGGTGTTGGTGGGTGAGAGAACTCTGGGCTTGTTTGTGTGGTCGGTTGTGTCAGTGTTTGGGTTGTCTTTGGCAGACAGGTGTGTGGAGTCCATCCCTGGAGCAGAGTCAAGGGCTGGGATGCAGATGGAGAGGGAGCCCGTAGCTGAGCTGGAAAATGTAGAAAGGCACTTTGTAGGCAAAGGGAAGCGGAAGAGTAGGTGAAAAACACTGTAGGCCTGTATCCTTCTCAAGCCACACGCCCCCTGAGAGCTCCCTCGCTGCTGCCCCAGATCACAGGCCCCAGCCTTAGCCCGCGGGAGCTGTGGATGCTGCCACCAGGCGGAGATGGGGAAATAGGCAAGGAGGGGTGGACTAGTCACAGTGTAGATGAGACTCCTAAGGCTTGTGATGACCCGGGCGGGGGCCCTGTGCCCTAGGCCGGCCTTGCAGCCTGGGGACCTCCCAAGATGCTGGTTCAATGAGGGTGGGCAGGAGAGGAGTGGAGGGTGAGGAAATGAGGGAAGAGTGAAGACAAATGGGCCAGGTGGGACGGAGGGAGGGTCTGTTGGGGACAAGAGGAGAGAGCGAGGCTAGTCTGTAACATAAAGTCTCCTGCAGGCGGGCAGGGGTAAGATCTCAAACCCCCTTTTGATGCCAGTGGCGGGGAAGGTGGCCGAGTGAACCCGAAATGTAGCCCACTTCAACTTGAGTCTGCATCGGAATCACCTGGGGAGCTCGTAACACAGATTGCTGGGCCCGCCCCAAATGTTCAGATTCAGCTGGTCTGGGGTGGGGCCTGAGAATTTGCATTTCCTACAGGTTCCCAGGTGATGGAGATGCTGCTGGTTTGGGGACCACACTTTGAGAACCACTGTTTTAGCTAAACTCAGTTCCCATCCCTGCACACTCTAGAGAGTTTGTAAAGACCATTGTGATACTTGGCCAGCATGTTTTTTTGCTGACTTTCTATTTGTCTTTTTTGCATTTTTTTCTTTTGTGAAGATATAATTCACTTACAGTAAAATGCACAAATTGTAAATGTACAGTTAGATAAATTTTGACAAATACCTATGTGTGTGTTACCCAAATCAAGATAAAGAATTTCCATTGGGACTGGTCCCATGGCCGAGTGGTTATGTTCGTGCCTCCGCTTCGGTGGCCCAGGGTTTCACTGGTTTGGATCCTGGGTGCGGACCTTGCACTGCTCATCAGGCCATGTTGAGGTGGCATCCCACATGCCCCAACTAGAAAGACCCACAGCTAAAATATATAATTATGTACTGGGGGGCTTTCAGGAGAAGAAGGAAAAATAAAAAATAAAATCTTAAAAAGAGGTATTTCCATTACCCCAGAAAATTTCTTCATGCTCCTTATTGGTCAGTCCCTGCCCCCTCAACCACTGATGTGGGTTTCTGTCACCACAGAATCATTCGCCTGTTGACCTCTTATATTTTTCAAGGCAAAACATACCAGCTTTATTTTTATGGGTAGAATTCATGCAAATGATTGTTATTACAGTGTTTTGAAAGTTCCATTGCATTGTGCTTTAAAATACCTGAATTCTGAAAATTTTCTTCTTCAGAAGGCAAAAAGAATACCAAGAAACCTGGCATGTTTCTGCATCTGTTGTTTCTTGAGACTGCCTGAGCACAGAACTCAGTGCCGGCAGGGACAGCTGACCTGTCTTGTCAAGAGTCTGTGACGGGGCCTGCGTTCTATGAGTGTGTTCTGGAAGAGCGGACAGGCCTGAGGTTGGAGGAGAAGACAAGTATGAGGCAATCAGATGACTGTGGCCCTGTCTGGATGCACATGTGTTGTCCCAGTTATCTGAGTGTGTTTTGTGGAAGTGGTTCTTGAAAATCAGCTTGGAAGGGAGCAGAGGCCATTTTGTGTCATGTCCCCAATTCATGTTTCTCCTCCCTCATTTCCAGCCCCACCCAGAACATTTCCCTTTGAAGCCCTGGAATTGATAGTGGATTCAAAAGAAGTTGGCCTGGAGGGTGAGTTATTGTGAACAAGGGGCAGTGGGGTGTCCACTCTGAGTTTGTTCTAGAAGCCACTCTCTGTTTTCTTACTCAGCTGGAGCCAAAACCACCACCCCGCAGGCGAACTCGATGTCTCTGAGGGACGAGGTGCTGGAGGCCTTTCTAGCCAAGTCCAGACCTGAGCTCCTGAAGTGTGAGTACTTCGGCTCTGGCAAGCGGTCCTGCTGGCTCTCGGTCTCTCCTGCGTGGCTCTGCCCAGTTTCTCGCCTCGCCTCTGTCCAGCGTGGTCAGCCTCTCCCTTGTCAGCTGCTCGCCTGTTCTCTGCTTTGTTGCACCCTTGCTTTCTCCCTTCTGTCAGCACCTGCCTTCCTTCACCTCCCGTCGTAGGCAGCCTAGATTCCATAATCAGTTCTTTAAATCCTCGTCTGGCTGTCCATTCTGGCTCAACCCCAGCTCTGCTTGAACACAGTTCATCCTTTTCTCTGGATGAACTGGAGCCAGCGGCTGTGCCCCGGATATCACTGGGCATCCCACTGCCGGCCCTCCTGCTCTGGTTTTCCTGCCGACGCCCCTGCCATTCCAAAACCTTCCCAGTTGCTGAAACCTCAGCCCTCTTCCGGTGCTCCCCAGCATCCTCTGCTTCACAGAGAAGAGAGGCGCTCTGGGAGGGGCTCCCTCATCCTCTTAGTTATTGTCATCTCACTTTATTCTATACCCTCTTCCTCCTGCCCTCGCTGTCCCGTCTCCCAAGGTCAGTCCCTTGGCCAGGAGTCTGGCTCTCATTCTTCCTGCTGTCTCTGGAATTTTACACTCTCAGTTAGGCCTCGGTTATGGATGTATGGATAGATGGGTTGATGTATGGGTGGATATGTGGATGGATGCACAGATGGATGGATAGTTGGGCGGATAGATGGATAGCCGGGTGGATGGATGGAGGGAGGGATGGCTGGATGGATGGATGGAGGGATGGACACATGGATGGATGGATAGATAAAAGAAATGAAACTATACTACCTGTTGGGGAAAAGTTTAAAAGTGAGAGTGCTTTGAGCCCCTACTAATTGATTCCTTGGGGTAATGCTTTCTTAGATGCTGTTAGAGTCATCCTGGACTGCAACACCGCCCACAGCAATGTGGCTCTGTCAAAGAACTACACCGTAGCTTCTGTGGCTGACGTACCCCAGAGCTATGAGTCCCATCCTCAGAGGTTCACTTGCTGCTCTCAGGTGCTGGGCCTGCACTGCTACAAGGAAGGGGTCCACTACTGGGAGGTTGAGCTGCGGAAGAACAACTGTGGGGTGGGCATCTGCTATGGCAGCATGCAACGGCAGGGCCCCGGGAGCCGGCTCGGCCGCAACAGCTCCTCCTGGTGCGTGGAGCAGTTCAACACCAAGATCTCTGCCTGGCACAAGAGAGTGGAGAAAACTCTGCCCTTCAAGGCCACGCGGGTTGGTGTGCTTCTCAACTGCGACTACGGCTTTGTCATTTTCTTCGCTGTCACTGACAAGGTCCACCTGATGTATGCGTTCAAGGTGGACTTTACTGAAGCTCTGTACCCGGCTTTCTGGGTGTTCTCTGCAGGTGCCACGCTGTCCATCTGCTCCTCCAAGTAGGCAGGCCATGGACAATGTCTCTGGCTGACTACCAGTGGAGTGCCCAAGACTCTAGTGAAAATGCTGCAGGTGGAGCTCTCTCGGAGGACTTCCCTGAGAGTCCCTAAGTTGAAAGGATGGGAGGGGAGTGGGTGGCAGGTGGGAGGGTGGGGAGATGGGATAGAGGAGGGATTTGGCCAAGGCAAGGGGTGGGGTGGCAGTGATTGTGTTGTGGGTGAGGAAGCATTTCTACCTCCCGGCACCCATCAGGGCAGGGGGACCTCCTCCCTCTTGTTTTGGTAGCTCTCCAGGCTGCTGGGCAGCTGGATGGGGCTTTTGGGGACAAGTCCTGACTGCCCCTTTCCTCCTGGAGAAATCTGTAGCCACTGCAGGATCTTTCTTGCGTCCCTTGGTGTATGTCCGGTTGCTCTCCGGAGTGGCCTTCAGATTTTCGTGTTTTGATTACTCTCTATAGGGCTATTGAACTCTATAGATTTTTTAAAATTCCACAGTCATGGGATTTCAATGTTAGTCAGCCCCCACTACCCACGTGTCGGGCGTGGGGTGAGCGCTCAGACTCCTGGTTATTTTCGGTGCTTGAGGGAAACCACCACAGCAGACCTCCTCCCAGACCAGACTCTCCCCCAGAAGCGTGTCCTCCTCCTCCACTGGAAGGTAGCCCTGCTTCCCTGGTCTCCTGCACCCCTCATCACCCCAGTCGATGGTTTTAAAAGGTTTAATCGAACAGGAACCTTTTCAGCCTAAGGCTTCAAAGCATGATCTGAATCAGCCAATGCTGAATTTGCGATTCGAGGTCAAGGTGACCCAGGTCCCGTGTGGACGGAAACCCTTCCCACTCCCCAGTGTCGTGAAAGGCATCTCCGTAGCCACCCTCTGGCTGCAGCTCTGGAGCCTGGCTGGAGGCCTTCTTCCCATAGCCTAGGCTTTGGGGCAAGGAAGTCCTCAGGGCAAGAGGGACACTGACCTGGGTTGATGGAAGTGTGATGATTTTGCTCTTAGTGTCTTGCCTTCTTTCTTAAAGATTGGCATCTGGGCTAACAACTGTTGCCAACCTTTTTTTTTTTCCCCAAAGATTGGCACCTGGGCTGATAACTGTTGCCAATCTTTTTTTTTTTTCTGCTTTATCTCCCCAACCCCGCCCTGTACACAGTTGTATATCTTAGTTGCAGGTCCTTCTAGTTGTGAGATGAGGGATGCCACCTCAACGTGGCCTGATGAGCGGTGCCACGTCCGCACCCAGGATCCGAACCCTGGGCCGCCACAGTGGAGCATGCGAACTTAACCACTCGGCCCCAGAGCCGGCCCCTAGAGTGTCTTGCCTTCTTAATGATAACTCTCCTCGGTGACAGCCTCCCCTCCCCAGGATTGTGAGATGCTGGACTGGCTGGTTAGATACCACTGTGGCCAACACAGTGGAGTGACAGCTAAGCCCAACATCTGAAGCCTGTGTCATGCAGAGAGACCATGTGTAGTTGCCTCAGGGACCATCCTAGGTCACCTGCTGGGATGACAACCTATAGCCAAAAGGGCCTTCTGGCAGATCTCCTGGGAAACAGCAACATTCCTGTTCATCCTTGGCCACGCACTGCAGACCCAGCGCTGGCCCTTGCATGGACCTGTCACCGGCTCTAGCCCTTTCTGCTCTCTTCCTTGTCTGAGGCAGTTCCAGATGGGGGATTGACCAGGCTAGGGCTCAGGAAGACTTTAA
>NW_025793715.1:0-899 GCF_021613505.1 Equus quagga | reverse complement strand
CTCTGAGCCAGCCTGACCACCAGGAAGGAGAGAGGGACTAGAAATTGAATCGAATCCTGTGGCCAGAGAGTCAGTCAGTTATGCCTACGTAACGAAACCCCGACTAAAATCTCTGGACCCTGAGGCTCCACTGAACACACTGAGGAGCCAGGAAGGTGATGCACCCTTTTTCTGCAGGGAGAGGGCGTGGAAGCTCTGCATTTCACTCCCTCCTAGACGTCACTCTATGTCTGTCCGTTTGGCTGGTCTGATTTGTATCCTTTACAATAAAACTGTAATCATAAATATAGTGCTTTTCTGAGCTCTGTGATTCTAGTGAATTACTGAACCTGAGGAAGGTCATGTGCTATAGACTGAATGTCTGTGTTGCCTGGAGATTCAAATGTTGAAACCTAACCCTGAATGTGAGGGTGTTCAAGGTGATCAGGAAGGTGATAAGGTCCTGAAGTTGGAGCCTCGTGAATGAGATTAGTGCCCTTATGAAAGAGACACCACAGAGCTCCCTCACTCTTTCTGCCGTGTGAGGACAGAGCAAGAAGTCAACTGCCTATGAACCAGGAAGCAGGTCCTCACCAGATACCGAATCTGCCAACACCTGGATCTTGGACTTCCAGCTTCCAGAACTGTGAGAAATAAATGTTTGTTGCCTAAGCCACCCAGTTTATGGCATTTTTGTTATAGCAGCCCAAACAGACTAAGACATCATGGGAACCTTCAGGGTTTGTAGCCAGTTGGTCAGAAGTGTGGGTGGCCTGGTGACCCCTGAAGTGTGGCTGGTGTCTTGAGTGAGTGCAGTCTTGTTGGGACTGTGACCCTTTGGCCTGTGGAGCCTAATGCTGACTCCAGGTGGTTAGCAGCAAAATTGCATTGCAGTACGCCAGTTAGTGTTAGAATAGAGG
>NW_025793714.1:6026-8044 GCF_021613505.1 Equus quagga | reverse complement strand
AGCCCAAACCTCAGAACTGAAGCTCTGAGGCCCCGGGCCAAAGGCCACCCCAGAAACCACTCACTCTTCCCGCGAAGCCCGCACGGACACCGCTGGGCTCCGGCCCTGGGGAACCTCACAAGTCACGAGGCACGAACCCGGCTGTGGACGGCCCTCCCTCCCCCAAACGGGATCCAGCCGTGTTTTGGGCAACTTGAGCCGCATTTGAACGAGCGGCCTTGTCCAGCCGGCACCAGGTCATCACCACGCCCCTCGCACCCAGGTCCTACCCCGCGGCGCAGGCAACGTCCTGGTGTGCACACACACTCACACAAGCACACCCTGTCAAACAAAGCCCCGGAGAACTCCTACCTCGCCCCCGTGCCCGTCGAAGATCCCGAAGATGGACGGGTGCGACTTGTTGGCCAGGTCCGTGAGAACTTCGAAGCGGTCCTCCATGTGGTCTCTCCGGCCCTGGATGGAATACACCGCCACGTTGTGGCTCTTGAACTCCCAGGTCTTGGAGAACTCCGCCTCCAGCACGTGAGCCCCCCGAGCCGCTCGGTCTGCACCATCTCGGCCACCTTGCCCTTGACCATCTTCACGGCGTCCCGGCTGGACTTGACGATGGTCTTCACCTCGTCCGTGTGGAAGAAGTAACTCCACAGCGCCAAGCTGATGCACAGCAGGAAGAGCGTCTCGGGTCTCAGCAAGAAGTAGCGCATGAGGCGACCCAGCAGAGACAGCAAAGTCATTGTATCCTCGCTAGAGCCCGACCACCAGCACGCGCGCGCCCCGAAGGCTCGCCGGTCCGGAGCGCGGGGGGACGGCCCGCGGGAGGGGCAGCAGGAGGCTGCGGAGCCGGGCGGGGGGCGGACGCCGGCGGCTCGGCGCGGCCCGGAGAGCAGAGGCAGCCTCCATTTTGTCTCCCGGCCTCGCGGCCCGAGGCCCGCGCCCTGCGCACCGGCGCCCGCGCCCGCCGCCCGCGCCGCCTCCCCTTCCTGCGCCCCTTTGTGAGGCGGCGGCGGCGGCCCCGGCGCCCGGGCTGGGCGGCGGCAGTCAAGCGAAAGTTGCGCCGGGCGGCTCGGCCGCGGCGGGCGGGAGAGTCCAGGGGCGCCGGCGCGCGCGCGGCCCCTCCGCGGGCCCCTCGCCGCTCGCGGAGCGGTCAGCAGGTGAGGCGGCGCGGGGCGCGAGAGCCGGCGGGGAGCGAGGCGAGTCCCCTCGGCCGCCGCTGTAAGGGAGCGCGGAGCCGCGAGCCCGCCGACCCCTTCAGACGCCGGTCCCCCGAGAAAAAAAGTTTTGCGGGAGCCTGGGCAGAGGCGGGGTCCGCGGAGCCCGGCGACGCAGCACTATGGGCGCGGAGCCGCAGGCGGCCGGCGGCTCTGCGTGCCTCTCCCGGCAGCTCGCGCTCCGCTCGGCTCGGCTCGGCGTCGCCCGCGCGCCCGCTCCTCGGCCCGGCTCGCGCTCGCCCCGCCCCACGCTCGCCACGCCCCCTACGCTCGCCACGCTCCCCGCGCTCGCCCCGCCCCCGGAGCCGGGACTCCAGGCCCCGGAGCTCCGGGCGAGCTGTCAGAGGCCAGGGAGCCTCGGCGGCGGCCGGCGCGCACGCAGCTCGGGGCGGCCCAGCGAAGCGAGGGCGAGGCGAGGGGCGCGTCCACGGCCGAGCTCGAGCGGACGCTGGTTCCTCCTCCCGCGCGGGCTGCCGGGACAATACGACACTGACCCTGGTCGTCGTCACGCTCCTTGCCCGGGAGCCGCGGCCGCCGGCTGGAAAGCAGAGGCCCGGCCGTGAGCGCCCCCCTCCGGCAGGCCTCGCGGTAGCGCCGTCCCCGCGTCGCCCGCATAAGGCAAGCGAGAAGGGACGCACTTCTGCCGCCTCGCAAAGCGGGGCGGAGCGGGCCGGCCGCTGGGGTTCGGTGGCGGGGGCCTGCCCGGATCCCCCGAGGCGAGGAGGATCGGGGCCTCGCAGCCTCCTCGCGACGGGCCAAGACCCTCTGGAGGAGGACAGCAAGTGAGGACTGGGGCGCCTGGAGGTCGCT
>NW_025793714.1:2270-6016 GCF_021613505.1 Equus quagga | reverse complement strand
ATGACTCAGTCAGAGTCTGAGGGGTGGGATGTGGAAATGGGAGGCTTGAAACAAGAGCAAATGTTTTGCTACCATGAAGAAAGCCAACCTGAAGAAGAAGCCAGTACACGGGGCAGACAGAGTTCAGAACATGAGGCGGGAAAAAAGCCAGAGTACTGATGACATCAAGAAACTCTAGCTCAAACCCCCTGAAGCCTGCCTCCCTCTGGACTTCTCATTTACATGAGCCAATGAATTGGTTTTATTGTTTAGATCTGAACTGTGGCTTCTGTTACTTGCAATTTAAAACTTTCTAATAGTCTTTTGCAAGGTATAAACTGGTACACAGAGGCAGTTTCTTAATACTGGAACTCTATCTGCCCCACTTTATGGACTAGGATGCTTTTGGCTGCAACCGTAGTGGCTTAACCAATGAGATCCAGGACCGCCATGCTGTACGACGTGGAGAGTTCTCCCCGGAGTTATGCAACACAGTGGCTCTGATGAGGCTGTTTATAACACCACTCAACAAGAAGTTCAGAAGCAGGCCTGCTGCAGGCTTGGTTAATTTGCAGCTCGAGAAGTCTTTAAAGACCTGGATCCTTCAGCTTTCCACTCTGCATCCTCAGTGGGTTGGCTTGGTTCCTCATAGTCCCAAGACAGCTGACAAGGAGGGGATATTTTCCTCAGAAGTGCCCCAAAGACTTTGATTCATATCTCATTGACCAGGACTGCGTCACCTACCTACACAAAAGCAAAAATAGATGGGGTTGGGCAAATCATAATCTATATTTTGGGGCTCAGGATGGATCCCACTTCCCTGTGTACACTGCCGTTTGATAATCTGAAAAAAATTAGGGATCTTAACATGGCTGCACTGGCGACTAACAGTGTTTGCCACATCCACCAAGGATATCATCAAAAATATCTATTACAAACCATTTTATGTTCTACCGTGAGAGAAATATTTTTATCAAAATGTTCAAAGCACAGGGGCTGGCCCCGTGGCCGAGTGGTTAAGTTCGCGCTCTCCGCTGCAGGCGGCCCAGTGTTTCGTTGGTTCGAATCCTGGGCGCGGACATGGCACTGCTCATCAGACCACGCTGAGGCAGCGTCCCACATGCCACAACTAGAAGGACCCACAACGAAGAATACACAACTATGTACCGGGGGGCTTTGGGGAGAAAAGGAAAAAATAAAATCTAAAAAAAAAAAAAATAAATAAAAAAAATGTTCAAAGCACAATCATACAGTGGAAATAAAAAAGTGACTTTCAAATCCAATTTTTTATGTCTGTTTTATTGTATGTCAATTTTACCTCAATAAAGCTATTAAACTATTTGATATTAGTAGTGGTATCACAACTGTCTTGCCTGACCCATATTTTAATATTAAAACACAAAGTCCCTGGACCCGGGCGAATTCAACATGAAAGATATTAAAAGAAGAGGACGCTCAATTAATCTGTTGTGTAGCAAGATCTATCAGATGTAGAAGCTACTATCCTCTCAATACCCTCTCTTGAGGAAAATAAGTTGAGAGCCACACAGGAGTTAAAATATTTGTTTCGTATGCCTGTGATTCAAGATATATTATTGCAAAACCTAGTTATATTTTTGAGACTAGAAGCAAAGTTTAACCAACAACAACTTAAGAAATGACAAAATGAAGAAACAGAAAAAACTAGATAGGTAAGGAAAAGGAAATTGAACTAAAGAAAAAGGAAAATAGACAAGGGGAGTAATACAAATATTTTTCAAAAATTATATATGCCTGGCTATCATTAAAAAACCACCCAAATATGAGTGATATCTATGTTTTCAGAGATATTGCTATTCGTATAATACTCATTTCTTTTGAGTTTTTCAGTATCATCAGTCTCTCATTATAGAATTACATTTGCTATGCCATATTATTTATTCTGTATTGAATTGCTCTGGCAATAATCAAAGACATGCTGTGGGTTTCTGTAACGTCCTGACCTATGGTTCTCCTTCAGTTCTCTTACTTTGATTAGTATGGTAGTTCTCCTGCTACCCTAGAATGGATTCCAGAAATGGAGAAATTGGCTTTGGCTTAATATTTATTACTTCCACTTTTCTTATAATAAGCTCTTAGGCCCCACTTATTTCAACATACATCTCCTGCCTTTTCATTGTTTTGTTGTTTATAATGTCATTGGCAAACACTGCGGGGGGAAAAACAGCTCTAACATAGAGAAATTCTGTCTGTAATTATCATGGTAGATAGTGGTAAAAATTGTATTATGGCTTCTCTTTGTTTAATATAATTCAGCTTATATTTGTTAATCAAACGTTTAGTGACAATATGTTGTAAATTGCTGCTTCTGAGATGCATCATTTTCTAGTGTCACATCCTCTACATCTCTCTCTCCTTGACCGGGGTTAAATTGACACACATTTCTTTGTGTCCACATGTACTGGATGGATTCCAAAGCTGCAGCTGCAGAAGTCTCAGGTGAATTTTCAATGACGTTTTGAATTGGTGCTTCAACTGGAAAAATCTCAGATGGTGGTTGTGATAGGCAGCCTCTAAAACAGCTCCCAGCAATCCCCTCCTTCTGGTGTTCATGAGCTTGTGCAGGCCCTCCCCTTGAGCGTGGGCTGGACCAGTGCTCCCTTCTAATAGATAGTGTACGGCAAAAGTAAGTGATGGGATGTCGCCCCTGAGATAAGGTTACAAAAAGACTGTGGCTTCCATCTTGGGCTTTCCCTCTGAGGGAAGCCAGCTGCCGTGTTGTGAGTCCCCAGTGGAGAGGCCCACGTGGCAAAGAGCTGAGGGAGGCCCCCAGCCCACAGCCAGCAGGTAACTGCAGCACCTCAGTCCAACAACCCCTGAGGAACCGAATCCTGCTGAGAACCACGTGAGTGAGCCTGGGGGTGAATCCTCACCCAGTCAAGGCTTCAGATATCACCCTGACTGCAACTGGAGCCCCAGACACCCTGCTAGGCTGCACCCAGACCTCTGACCCAGAGGAACAGTGAGGTAACAAATGTTTCATGTTTTCAGTCTCTAAATTCTGAAGTAACTTGTTAAGCAAGAATTGATAACTAATATAGTGGCCAATTTAGTCCTTTTTTCCCCCAAAGACTGAATTGAGAATATTGTAAAATGGACTGTTAGCTCTGAAAAAACAAGAGTGGTTCAAGATTACCAGCTCACTTCTTGAAGTAGCCCCACTCCCACTGTTTCAATGGTGAGGTGGGGAGTGCGGGGCAGGACCTCCTCTACCACCATATAGTCTGTCCATAATCAGTATTTGTTAAATATATTAGGGTCCATTTTTCATTGCCTCTTTTGCAAAATAGGTTTGAGGCAGTTTATATTAAAGAGCATAAACACAATACAATTAACATTGCAATAGGAAATCAAGGCCAGGAGAAGAAGACTGCATTGCATCTACCGAGGGCGATGGTGGGAGGCAGAACGATGGCCCCCAAAGATGCCCACATCCCTAATCCCTAGATCCTGTGAGCGTGTTATGTTAGATGGCAATGGGGAGTCAAGTTTGCAGATGGAATTAGATGTGCTGAAAGCTGACCTTAAAATAAGATTATCCTGGATCATCTGGGTGGGCCCGGAGTAATCCCAAGAGCCCTTAAATGGGGAACGGGAAGAACCAGAGACTTGGCGTCAGGAGAAAGAATTGACCGGCCACTGCCGGCTTTGAAGATGGAAGGGGCCCAAGCAAGGGAGTGATCTTTTTCTAAGTTTTCAGACCCTTGTCATTTTATCTGGTCATCAGA
>NW_025793714.1:0-2170 GCF_021613505.1 Equus quagga | reverse complement strand
GCCCGCGAGCAGGGGACTCCGGCACGGAGGCTCCCCTGGGCGCTGCCTATTCCCGGAGGGACAGGGAGCCTCCTAGCGGGGCCCGGCGCGCTCCCGACCCCAACGCGGAGCGACGGCTCCGACTCCGCCCTGCGGGCTGAGGGTCCCTCTGAACCCGAGCCCTGGCGGCCTCCTGCCGCCACCTGGTCACCGGGAGACGGCGAGTGGGGGCGGGGGTCTCGGCAGCTGCAGTGAAGGCAGCAGAGAGGAGCACGCGCTTCCAGAGCGTCCAGGAGAACTCGCTGAAATATGCCGCCCAGACATGCCACACTGCAGGGTGTCCTTGGAGATGCTGGGAAAAGAGAAGAACGGTGTACAGACGAGCTTAGAATGCGGGAATGAGTGAGGCTGGAGGGAAAGTAGTCGCTCCCGCTACCCCTGTCCAGGAGGAAGGTGCTGATTGCAGCTTCCAGTCCTCTGGGCCGAGAGCAGGGGTTGCCGCTCCCAGGGCCGTCCTGCCTGGGCGCGGTCCCCGCCGCGTGTGCAAAGTACACACAGAAGAAGCAGGAGAGTGCTGGAAGGAAACACACCAGAGTGTTCGCAGTGGTTAACTACAGTAGTAAATTGTGTGTGGTTTTCATTTCCTGATATGGACTATTGTCTGTTTTCTACAACTTTTCCAGAGTTTTTACAAAAGGCATAGATTGCCCTCACAATCAGAAAAAAATTAAAACTTTTGACATTGAAATGGCGTCTACAGTATGATCTCAATAACACAAACATGCGCTGGAAAGACAGGAAGGAAATGTGAAGGACCGTTAACAGTACATCATAATTTTTTTCTTTGAGGAAGATTAGCCCTGAGCTAACTACTGCCAATCCTCCTCGTTTTTCTGAGGAAGACTGGCCCTGAGCTAACATCCGTGCCCATCTTCCTCTACTTTATACCTGTGACGTCTACCACATGGCTTTTGCCAAGCAGTGCCATGTCCCCACCAGGGGTCCAAACCGGGGAACCCCAGGCCGCTGAGAAGCGGAATGTGCAAACCTAACCGTTGTGCCACCTGCGGCCCCAACGGTATGTTATTATTATTGACAACTAAGATATGGTCTCCTGTTTTACTTTGCGCTTTTCAGTATTTTCCATCTGATGGATAGAGAAAATAAAGAGTTTAGAAGTAAATTAGGTCGTTTTCTGTTCAAAACTCAAGCCATGAGGTTCCAATGAAATAAATTCAAAAGCCCTTGGGAACTATAAAACAAAGGGCCTGTGTGAGTGTCGTTATGAAGAGGAGCTTACAATGTTTCTCTCTGTGAATTAGCAATCGCTTTCCAGTGTATTACCTGTCTCTCTGTACATGAATCTGTTCCTCTGTGGCAAAGGCAACTTGCAAAGAAGCTGATCAAGATTCCAGAACTACCGGTCAAACTAGGCCCTGGAGGTTTACTTCAAGCTCCAGTCCCAGGGGCCCCTCCAGCCTCTCCCCAACATGGCTGTATTGACGAGAGCAGCAGATAGTGATGAGAGCCATGGCTGTTCCCTCCCCACCTGAACAAAGAAGAGAAAGGCTCATACTGGTCTTTCTGGAGGTTAAAGAGCAACAGGAGGGCTTCACTTGATTGACAAATCTAGATGACCTGCGTATTCTGTGGAATTAGGCTTTGACATTTTCATCCAGGTACCCACGGTCTGTGATGTACAATAGTTTGACTTAACGATCATTCGACTTTACAGTGGTGAAAAAAAAATATGCATTCTATAGAAACTGTACTTGGAATTTTGAATGTTGATCTTTTCCAAGGCTGCTGATATGCGGCCTGATGCTCTCATGATGCTGGGCACTGGCAGTGAGCCACAGCTCCTGGTCACCACTCTGTCACAAGGGTAAACATCCAGCGCACTTGCAGCCACTCTGTGCCCAGACAACCATGCTGAGTTTCCCTCTCAGTACAGTATTCAATAAATTACATGAGGTTGGGGCCAGCCTGGTGGCGCAGCAGTTAAGTTCACACGTTCTGCTTCGGTGGCCCAGGGTTCACAGGCTTGGATCCCAGGTGCAGACCTTTACACCACTTGTCAGGCCATGCTGTGGCAGGTGTCCCACATATAAAGCAGAGAAAGATGGGCACAGATGTTAGCTCAGGGCCAGTCTTCCTCAGCAAAAAGAGGAGGATTGGCGGCAGATGTTAG
>NW_025793713.1:14255-16528 GCF_021613505.1 Equus quagga | reverse complement strand
AACATCACACAGACCTCATTTCATTTCCTCTCAGTTGACATGCAGTGTGCCCAGGAGCCTTCTGAACTCAAATATCCAGCCCCACCTGGAAAATCCTCCTGTCCAGCCTAGTTTGGAAAAGGGAAGTTCTAACAAAATCAAGTGTCCTACTTAAGAGAAAGTGGTGCCTCTCAAAGTGGGGTCTGAAGCCCCTGCAAACCAGGAAGCCAGTGGGGAGCTCGGGACTCCAGATCAAGAAGCTCCCGTTGAACACTGGGCCTCCCAGTGAGTCACCAGGATACAAAACCCTTCTCTAAACCACAAACACCCTCCACAAGGCTGCCTTTTAGCCACTTCTCCTTGGTAGGAATTATCTTAGTCTGATAGCTTTTGTCTTAACAGGACGCCAAGATAATTGCAATGAAGAATGTTTCGTTCCTTTGGTTTTTAGTTGGGACGAGGGTTGAGGGGTGAAAGGGGGAGGCACAAGCAATCCAACACTTATTTCAGTGATTCTCAAATTTTTGAGAATTACCTGAGAGGCTTATTTAAAATGGAGACTTCCCGACCCACCCCCAGATCCCAGTTTAGCAAATCTGAGGTGGAAACCAGGAATCTACATATTTTTAATGATCCCCTGCCCCAGTGACTCTAATGGGGTCCTCAGACCACAATATGGAGAAACTGGCTGGACCACCCAAAAATCCCTAGAACCTTAGAACCTGGCTTGAAACAAAAGTTAATCCCCACAAACTAATTATTAGGAAGAGTGCCCTGAAGCTGCACATGCCAGGGAGTTCCTGGAGCACCGAGGTCTCCTTGGCGGCCCCCACCACGCACCCACTCCTTTCACTCACGGCTCCATTGCAGGGAGAGGGGTGGTCAAGTCTCCAATGACAACAGCAGATCCATCTACTTCGCCTTGCGGTTCTACCAGTTTTCACCTCACGTAGTTGGACGCTCTGTTGTCAGGCACACATGCTAAGGATTGCTATATCTTCTTGGAGAATTGGCCCCTTTATCATTATGTAATGCCCCTCTTTATCCCTGATAACTTTCCTTGCTCTCTGAAGTTAATATAGCTATTCCCATTTTCTTTTGATTAGTGTTAGCAGGGTATATCTTTCTTCATCCATTGACTTTTAACCTATATGCGCCTTTATATTTAAAGTGGGTATCTTGTAGATGACATATAGTTGGGTCTTCTCTTGTGACTCATGGGTCCCAGCTTCAGTCTGACCTCAGCTCACCCTGCCCCTATTCCCAGCAATCCCTCTCCTACCCTTCTGATCCTGGACTCTGACTTTGCAGCATCCTCCTTGAGATTAAGCAGTTCCAAAAGAAAGAAATGACCGTGGAAATCCATTAAAACTATTTGTTGTTCTGTCATGCTGTGGGTCAAATCATAGCTCCTGAAACATAATTAAGTAAAGTAATTGGCACATAAAGCAGTCTGCACAGCAGACACCACAACGGACTCGAAGGGCTTCATGATATTTAACTTTTTCTAAATAAGAATCTAGTGCATCTGAATTAATCACAGATTTTTATTTCATGAGGTCAAAGTTAGTCAGATTTATTATATGTGTGCCCACATGCTGTATGTCTGTGCATGCAGAAAAGGTTGACACATCAGCAAAGAAAATGTTGCTTCAGGGGGCAATAAAGGGGTAACTTAAAAGTTTTCAAGTAAAAAATATAAAATGTTATTGCATATAAACTTAAAGACACTATAGTCATTTCCTGTATTGAAACCAATTACTTAGAAAGATTCATTTAAAGCTGTGTTCTGGAACTAGACAAAAGCACAATTTTGTTTTTAAGTTATACCCTTCCAAAAATAATCATGCCATTTAAGGATATACATTTTCACTCTACGACTGAAGTTTGCCAATCTGGACCGACAGTAAAACACAAGGGAGTGCACAGGAAAAGAATACCGATCCAGATGGTTTTCCTAGAAGCTGTCGTCCCTGAAAACAGTGCATCAGACCACACTGGGAAGAAAGAAGGATCAAGCAAACTGAAACAACATTCAGGCCCTAGGTACCTCTGAAATAGCTAACCATTTAGAATAAACAGCAAACGAAATCAGAAGGCTGTCCAGATGTTCACGAGTGGAACCACTTCTGCGACGGTTCCATTATGTACTGTTAAGAAAGATTGTCTGAAATTTGGAAATAAGTAAAAAATATGACTAGGTTTCCTTCAGGTCACATAGAGCATTGTCTTACAAAGCCACATAGGGCACCTGATGCTTTATGGAAAATAACTTGACAATATTTACTACTCTT
>NW_025793713.1:11349-13473 GCF_021613505.1 Equus quagga | reverse complement strand
CCGGACTTATCCTCAAGAGCACAAAAGGGAGTGTGGGATAAAGGAAGCCAAGGAAGAGAAAGAATGAGGCCATGTGAGGGCACATGAGGGAAACACACTTAGTTTTGCAGAATCAGCCTCTACTCTCAGCATCACCTCCCACACACTGGCTGTTCTGGTGCTCTAAGTAGACTCCCAGTGAGGGTGCAAGTGCCAGTGCAAGGCTCAAAATTTCTTCTGCTTTACTATAAGCACACCAAGAAAAGATCTGACTCAGGGAAACACCTTACTATATTAAAAAAGGAAAATGTATTTTCCAAAGCAAGCCACAAAGTGTGGGGTGGCTAAGCGCATAGAGCATTATCCCAAAGGGACAAGATCTATGAATTCCATTTCTTAAATTGCTGAAATGAACACTGATTGGCTATTTGGGGAAAACCATGATTGTCACTTACAGAAGACATCTTAAATGTGTCTTAAACAAGGGGACTCAGGAGGAGTCCCAAATGGTTTCCCTCTGTCCTTCAGAAGGGAGGGAGTCCTTTCTCCACACAAATGCGGACTTGTACCATGAGGACCAACAGTGGGCACAGCCTGAATTAGGCCAAATGACCTCATCGGGGGCAAGACGTAGAAACAGCCTTCCTTGTTCTGAGGGTTCTGTGTGTCACACAGCTTGTAGGCCATTCAGAGGAGCTGCTCCTGCCTCTGGGCTGTGCCTCAGCATAGCCTTCCTCCCACTTAAGGAATAGTGGCAAATGGTCACTGTCCAGAGAAATAAGACTCTTCTGGAAGAAGGGAGGAGACGTCCTCAAACCCTGACCCCTTTGTGCGACCTGCACCTTCACACACGTGAGCTTCTTTTAAAAAGGCGTCTGTGAGTGAGCACTGCTCACCAGACATACCCATTCTGAGCCCCAGAATCTTGATCATCACTACGTGGGGGCCACACACAGTCTGGAAAACTGTGTATAATCATCTATTTCTGACAGTATTTGACAAGTGTGGTTAAATATGATTTAGGCCATGAAAGCCATAAAACATTTAATGTCCATAAATGGATAGTGTCCGTACAGGCTCCAGAATGGGTTAGGATATTAGTTCTCAATTCCTCTTCCTTATGGACACGGTAACAACATAACCAATGACCAAGGGAAGGTCCCTATAATGACTGAGTCTAGATCCTCTGCTCTCAGTAACCACATGCAACATTTCTTCCTCAGGTCTGGTATACTCTGAGGAGCCTACTTCTGGCTTGTATGGACCAGAGAGAGCCCTCAGTCTTCATCGGATGCAGGCAGTGAACGGTTACAAAGCCCTGAAACATCTGTCTCTCTAATGTGACCACTCCTTGCCCACCATCTTTCTTGTAGTTAGCTTCTCTTTGCAGGATCAGCATGTTGTGGGGTGGGGAGGGAAGATGAAACCCCTCTGTGAGACCACAGGAAATATATATGTTGATCTCTGCCCCTAGTTCCTGGCACAAATTTCCTAAAACCCTTGTAACTTCCTAAGTGATATAAGTACTAGGAGCATCTTTTCTTCTAATATTTGGTCTTGGACCCTGGTTCCTGACACAGAGTTCCTGAATCCCTTGTAACTTCCTGGGTGACAGCAGTATCTTTTGTTCTAATGAGGCGACTCTTGTATGGATCCTGATTGGGAGCTGATCACCAGAAAGACCAACCAATGATTAGAAGCCTGGAATTTTAAGCTTCAGCCTCCACTCTCTCAAGAAGGGAGAGGTTTGGAATCAGAGTTAATGATCATTCATGCCTACGTGATGAAGTCTCCATAGAAATCCCAAAAGTATGGGATCTGGAGAGTTTCCAGGTTGGTGAACACATCGGTGTACTGAGAGGGTGACGGGCCCCAACTCCACAAGGACAGAAACTCCTGTGCTTAGGACACTCCTAGACTCCACTCTATGTATCTCTTCATCTGGCTGTTCACCTGTATCCTTTATCATACCCTTTATTATATAATAAACTGGTAAACATAAGTAAGTGTTCCCCTGAGTTCTGTGAGTTGTTCTAGCAAGTAATTGTATCCAAGGGGGAGAAGGTCAATGGAGCCTCTAATTTGTAGTCAAGTTGGACAGAAGTTGTGGGCAACCTGGGGACCTATACTATTTGTGATTGGTGT
>NW_025793713.1:10819-11339 GCF_021613505.1 Equus quagga | reverse complement strand
CATTTCTTTGACAAGCAGGAAAAAATCAATAGTTTCAAAGCCATAAAAGGAGATTATTGGGCTCTTTTTAATTTTTGCAACACTTGCATATTGTTTCCAAAATAAACAAGGGTATTTCAGTCACTAAAAATATATTTGTTTTTACTTACTTAAAAATATGTTCAAAAGTTGCAATTAATGCACAGGAAAAACATCAAGTCTGCACTTAGATCTGATTAGCTTGATATTCCTTCAATGCTGTGAACAGGCTGCCATAATCATGGGGGACCTGAGACAATGACCATATTCCAGTGGGAGGTGGGGAGACCCCCAAGCACAGCCGCGGGATCTGCTTGCATGAGACAGGAGGCTGGACTTCTGTCTGAGAGCCAGGTTCACCCAAGCTCCTCCTGACAAGCCTCCCCCCCACCTTCCCAAGTGACCATTTCTGTACAGAAAACCAGGCTTAGGTCTGGCTTAGCTTCCACGTCACTGATGCAATGACTGATGATTCTCCCAGACAGTCAGGGCTGCCTGGACC
>NW_025793713.1:8559-10809 GCF_021613505.1 Equus quagga | reverse complement strand
GCACAGGTGTGGGTTTAGGAAGAGAGAAAATGTACGAAGAAGGATAATTGAGTTTAATGAAGGATTTAAGGGATGTTTGGGGATCAGGAATGTTCGCACAGTGGGGAGCTGCTTTTCTGGGACAAGCAAGCTCGCAGACACAGGGCTTCTTGACACATAGAGGGAGTGGGAAGGGGCTAGGACTCGTTTACCTACTTCACAATTTGGTACAAACATCAAACTCAAGCCTACAAGTCTGTGGTGAGGACTTGATGCTTCTAGTACCCGCACTTCATAGCATTTCCGAGCTCACAAGGAGCTCTCTATGGATATTACCTCATTTCATCTTCAAAATGACCCTGTAAGTTTCCCTTATTCTCCTTATTATGTAAATATGAGAACTGCGGCTCAGGGAGGTTAGCGGCTTGTCCAAGGGCACACAAGTTATCTAGTGGCAGAGGTGAGAGAAGAGCACAGGTCCCTTCCACAGAAATCAGCCATAGGGCAAAAACACATGGTGCAGGTGGAACAGATCAGCAGGAAGGCCTGGAGCAGGATGCCCTGGGGGAACCTGACCTCACTGTGAGTCCACAAGAGCCAGGGCTTCGCTCTGCGCAGCTGCCTTCAGGGGACCCTGAATACGGATCTCTGAGCGAAACTGTAACTCACACTTGAAAAGAAAACTCTCGTCTGCCACAGCCGACCTCCACCCCCGAGAAAGCACCTGCCACTGGAAAGTCCTTTCCTTGTACTTTTCACCAATTGCCCTTCACTCACCCCGTGAACAGGGAGCGTTTCTGGGCACTGGAGGGGGAGGTGTGAAATTTACTGGGCTCCAAATGTTCTAATTTATTCATAATCGAGAAGACATGAAAGGGAAGGAAAACACAATCCTGCACAGTGAATTACTTTCCTCCCCATACACGTTGCCAATGTCCAAGCCCTCTCCACAGACAGAGGATCACATTCAAACAAAATGAGAGAGGTCACCTGCCCTCCTCTCCAGTGGTCCTGTGGGGTGGGCCTCCAGGCTCTGAGGTCGTGGCCGTGGTCTGTGGGCTGAGGTTCATACCCTCGCCTAGCAAATACCGAAACCTGACAGACAGGGATCCTAACCTGAGGAGACTGACAGGGAATTGGACCTCAGGACTGAGCCAGGCTAGAAGGACCAAGCCATGGGCCAAAGGTACTGTGATGGCTTCTGTGAGACCTGTCATGGGAGCACAACGGGGAGATGCTGTCAGCATCGCAGGGACACAGGCTGTGGAGGAGAGCCTGACCTCAGAGTTGGAGGGTCCGCCCAGAGCAGGCACACAGCCCCCAGAGAGGGCAAAGGGCACCCAACAGGGATGGAGGAGACCAGAGGGCAGCAGAGGCCACAAACCCAGCAGTACTGTGGTGCAGGTCAGCAGCTTCCAGACTAGAGACAGAAGTCAAATCCTAATGCCACCACGTCGGCTGAGTAACCCAAAATGGTGGGTCCTCACTGTGCCTGTTTCTTAATCTAATAATTGGAGATGACAGACCTACTTCACAGGACTGTTGTGAGTGTTAAATGAGATATTTACAAAATGCTGGTGCATTATCGGGTACATAGTAGGTGCTCAGTGAATCTTTCTTTTTCTTTCAAGACTCCACTGAAAGTAGCAAATTCTCAGTGCCCAAGCTAAACACCTGCAGATGTGAGTTTGGGTTTTTCTGTTTGTTATTTCTAGTTTGAACACCTAAAATTTGGTTATTGAGCGTGTACAAGAGTACAGTTTCGGGGCCGGCTCCATAGCCGAGTGGTTAAGTTCCCACGCTCCGCTGCAGTGGCCCAGGGTTTGGATCCTGGGTGCGGACATGGCACTACTCATCAGGCCATGTTGAGCTGGCGTCCCACATCCCACAACTAGAAGGACCTGCAACTAAGATATACAACTGTGTACAGGGGGGTTTTGGGGAGATAAAGCAGAAAAAAAAAATTGGCAACAGTTGTTAGCCCAGATGCCAATCTTTAAAAAAAAAAAGTACAGTTTCAATGTTACTTCCCCCAAAGTCTTCATACCTTTCTAATCTTCCTAAAGGTATTCCTAAACACCCTCCTCTAACAGACATTATGTCACATACCTAAAAAGAAACATCTTTATCTGAGAAGAGGCATGTCCATCTCTGCCACAGTCTCCACTACTCCCTATTGTCTTGCCCCTGGCCCGATTTGCACATTAATGCTACCTGCCTAGACCTGCAGGCATCTGAGTTTGTGACCCCTGCCCTTAAGCCAAGAATCAG
>NW_025793713.1:3290-8549 GCF_021613505.1 Equus quagga | reverse complement strand
AATTCTGTAAAATCTAAATACAGATGCAGTATTTCTGATGAAAATTCAGCATCCCACTGCAGATACAAAATACACATGGGATTTCTGAGACTCAATGTGAAGAAAAATAATGTAAAATCTCATTAAAACTTTTCAACATTGATTATGTATTGAAATTAACATATTTTTAGATTGAGTAAAATAAAATATATGATTCAAATTAATTTCATCTTTCTTTTCATTAGGTATTAGTTTATTGAGGTCATATTGGTTTATAACATTGTGTAAATTTTAGCTGTACATTATTATATTTCAGTTTCTGTATAGACTGCATCATGTTCACCACAAATAGTCTAGTTTTTATCTGATACCATACATATGGGCCCCTTTACCCCTTTCATCCTTGCCCCGCCCATTCTCCTCTGGTAATCGCTGATCTGTTCTCCTTATCTATGTGTTTATCTTCCACATATGAGTGAAATCATACTGCATTTGTCTTTCTCTGTCTGACTTATTTCCCTCAGCATAACACCCTCAAGGTCCACCTGTGTTGTTGCAAATGTCACAATTTTGCCTGTTTTTATTTCTGAGTAGTATTCCATCGTATATATACACCACATCTTCTTTATCAACTCATCCATGGAGGGACATTTGGGTTGCTTCCACACCATGGCTATTGTGAATAATGCTGCAGTGAACATGGGGGGCATAAATCTTTTTGAATTATTGATTTTGTGTTCTTTGGATAAATACCAACTAGTGGATTAGCTGGATCATATGGTGTTTCTATGTTTAAATTTTTGAGAAATCTCCTTATTGTTTTCCATAGTGGCTGCATCAGTTTGCAAGCCCACCAGCAGTGTATGAGGGTTCCTTTTTCTCCAAATCTTCTCCAACACTTGTTATATCTTGTCTTGTTAATTATAGACTTTCTGATGGGTGTGAGGTGATGTCTCATTGTAGTTTTGATTTGGATTTTGCTAATAATTAGTGCTGTTGAAGATCTTTTCACATGCCTGTTGGCCATCTGTAAATTTTCTTTGGAGAAATGTCTGTTCATATCCTCTGCCCATTTTTTGATAGGGTTGCTCATTTTTTTGTTGTTGAGTTGTATGAGTTCTTTGTATATTTTGGAAATTAACCCCTTGTTCGATATAAGATTTGCAAATATTTTCTCCCAGTTGGTGGGTTGTCTTTTCATTTTGTTGATTGTTTCTTTTGCCTTACAGAAGGTTTTTAGTTTGATGGAGTCCCATTTGTTTATTTTTTGTTTTGTTTCCCTTGCCTGAGTAGACATGGTATTCAAAAAGATACCGCTAAGAGTGATGTCAAAGAGAATACTGCCTATATTTTCTTCTAAGAGTTTTATGGTTTCAGGTCTTATATTCAGGTCTTTAAACCATTTTGAGTTAATTTTTGTGTGTAGTGTAAGACAATGGTCTACTTTCATTCTTTTGCATGCAGTTGTTTTCCCAACACCGTTTATTGAAGAGACATTCCTTTCTTCATTGCATGTTCTTGGCTTCTTTTTTTGTTGGATATTTGTCAAAGATAAGCTGTCAAGAGAGATGTGGTTTTACTTCCGGGGTTTTAATTCTCTTCCATTGATCTGTGTGTATGTTTTTGTGCCAGTACCATGGTGTTTTGATTACTATGGCTTTGTAGTATATTTTGAATTCAGGGAGTAAGATACCTCTAGCTTTATTCTTCTTTCTCAGGATTATTTTGGCTATTCAGGGTCTTTTGTTGTTCTATATAAATTTTAGGATTCTTTGTTCTATTTCTGTGAAGAATGTCATTGGTTTCTGATTGGGATTGCATTGAATCTGGAGATTGCTTTAGTTAATATGGGCATTTTAACTATGTTTATTCTTCCAATCCATGAGCAAGGAATAATTCTTTCTAATTCTTTATGCCTTTTTCAATTTCTTTCAATAATGTCTTATAGTTTTCAATGTACAGGTCTTTCACCTACTTGGTTAAATTTATTCCTGGGTATTTTATTCTCTTTGTTGCAGTTGTAAATGAGATTGTTTTCTTGACTTCTCTTTCTGCTAGTTCATTATTAACGTATAGAAATGCAACTGATTTTGTATGTTGATTTTTTACCCTGCAACTTTACTGTATTCATTATTTCTAATAGTTTCTGGGTGGACTCTTTAGGGTTTTCTATATAAAGAATCATGTCATCTGCAAATAGAGACAGTTTTACTTCCTCCTTTAAAATGTGGATCCCTTTTATGTCTTTTTCTTGCCTACTTGCTCTGGCTAAAACTTCTAGTATTATTTTGAATAAGAGTGGTGAGAGTGGGCATCCTTGTCTTGTTCAAGTTCTCAGAGGAATAGCTTTCAGTTTTTCACCATTGAATATGATGTTGGCTGTGGGTTTGTCATATTTGACCTTTATTATGTTGAGGTACTCTTTTTCTATATCCATTTTATGGAGAGTTTTTATAATGAATGGATGTTGGATCTTGTCAAATGCTTTTTCAGTATCTATTGAGATGATCATGTGATTTTTATTCACCATTTTGTTAATGCAGTGTATCACATTGATTGATTTACAGATTTGAACCATCCCTGCATCCCAGGAATAAATCCCACTTGATTGTGGTGTATGATCCTTTCAATGTATTGTTGTATTCGATTTGCTAATATTTTGTTGAGTATTTTTCTATCTACGTTCATCAGTGGTATTGGCCTTAAATTTTCTTTTTTGTGTTGTCTTTGTCTTGTTTTGGTATCAGGGTAATATTGGCCTTGTAAAATGAGTTAGGAAGCATCCTGTCCTCCTCAATTTCTCAGAATAGTTTGAGAAGGATAGGTATTAAATCTTCTCTGAATGTTTGGTAGAATTGGCCAATCCATCTTGTCCTGGACTTTTGTTGGTGGATGTTTTCTTTTTTTTGGGTGATGTCCCTGAGCTAACATTTGTTGCCAGTCTTCCTCTATTTTCTATGTGGGATGCCACCACGGCATGGCTTGATGAGCAGTGCATAGGTCTGTGCCCATGATCCAAACCCTCAAACCACAGACCACCAAAGTGCAGCTTGCAAATTTAACTACTATGCTACTGGGCTGTCCTGAGGAGGTTTTGGATTACTGTTTCAATCTCTTTACTTGTGATTGGTCTAGTCAGATTCTCTATTTCTTCTTGATTCAGTTTTCGGAGGTGGTATGAGTTTAAGAATTTATACACTTTTTCTAGCTTATACAATTTGTTGGCAGATAGCTTTTCATAGTATTCTCTTACAGTCTTTGTATTTTTGTGGTCCCTTGTAATTTCTCCTCTTTCATTTCTGATTTTATTTACTTGAGTCTTCTCTCTTTTTTTCTTATTGAGTCTGGGTAAGAGTTTGTCAGTTTTGTTCACATTTTCAAAGAACCAGCTCTTAGTTTCATGGATCCTTTCTATTGTTTTTTAGTGTCTTTTAAAAAAATTTCTTCTTTGATATTTATTACTTCCTTTATTCTTCTTACTTTGGGCTTAGTTTTTTCTTCTTTCTCTACTTCTTTTATGTATAGTGTAAGACTGTTTATTTGAGATTTATCTTGTTTGTTGAGGTAGGCCTGTAGTGCTATAAATTTCCCTCCTGGCACTGCTTTTGCTGCATCCAATAATGTTTGATATGTTGTGTTCTCATTTTCATTTGTCTCCAGGTACTTTTTGATTCCTCTTTTGATTTCTTCATTGACTCAATAGTTGTTCAGTAGAATGTTGTTTGGTCTCCACATATTTGTGACTATTCCCACTTTTTTCTTGTGGTTGATTTCCAGTTTCATACCATTGTGCTTGGAAAAGATGCTTGATATGATTTCAATCTTATTAAGTTTATTGAGGCTTGCCTTTTTCCAAACATATGATCTCGAAGAATGTTCCATGTGTGCTTGAGAAGAATGTGTATTATGCTATTTTTGGATGGAGTGTTCTATATGTATCTACTAAATCCAGCCTGTCTAGTATTTAATTTAAGGCCATTGTTTCCAGCTTCACTTTCTGTCTGGATGATCTAGCCATTGACATAAGTGGGGGATTAAGGTCCTTTACTACTATTGTGTTGCTGTCAACTTCTCCCTTTAGGTCTGTTAATAGTAGCTTTATATAATTTGCTGCTCCTGTGCTATATGAATATATATTAATAAGTATTATATCTTCTTGTGGGAATGTCCTTATTATCATTATATAATGCTCATCTTTGTCTCTTGCCCTCTTTTTTGTTTTGAAGTCTGTTTGTCTGATATAAGTATGGCTATGCTCACAGTTTTTTTCTTGCCATTTGTTTGGAGTATCATCTTCCATTCCTTCTCTCTGAGCCTATGTCTGTCTTTAAAGCTGAGATGTGTTTCCTGGAGGCAGCATCTTGTTGAGTCTTGTTTTTTAATCCATCCAGCTGCTCTGTGTCTTTTGATTGGTGAATTCAATCCATTTACATTTAGAGTGATTATTGATATATGAGGGCTTAATAGTGCCATTTTACCTTATGTTTTCTGGTTGTTATATATTTATATTTTTTCTTCTTTCTTGTATTTCTGACTGTCATTTCAGTTTGGTGGTTTATTGTGATGGTTTTCTCAGTTTTCTCTTTATTTATGATGTGTGACCTTCCTCCAATTTTTTGTTTTGTGGTTACCATCAGGTTTGTATAAAAGATCTCCTAGATGAGATACTCCATTTTCTGATAGCCGCTTACTCCATTAGACTAGGCAGCTTCTGTCTTTTCCTCTTACCTCTCTATGTTTTTGTTGTCACAAATTATTCTTTTTCACATTGTGAATTTGTCACCAAATTGAAGTGGTTAGAATTATTTTTGATTCTTCCTTTACCTTTATCCTTTATGGTATAATTATGTGTTTACTAACCTATTTTCTGTCTGTCTATTTATCTTCTCACTCAAAGCTTTGTAAACTTTTGTCTTTTTGTTTCAGGTAGGAGGGTTCCTTTCAATATTTCTTGTAAGGCAGGTCTGTGACAATGAATTCACTTAGTTTTGTTTGCCTGGGAAAGCTTTTACTTCTCTTTCATATCTGAAGGATAATCTCACTGGATAGAGTATTCTTGGCTGATTGTTTCTGTCTTTCAGTATTTTGAATATCATTCTATTCCTCTTAGCTTATAGGGTTTCTGCTGAGAAATCCACCGAAAGCCTGATGGGATTTCCTTTGTAGGTTATTTTCTTCTCTCTTGCTGCCTTTATTATTCTTTCTTTGTCATTGACTTATGACAGTTTTAATATTACATGCCTTGGAGAAGGGCTTTTTGCATTGAGATAATTAGGAGTT
>NW_025793713.1:0-3280 GCF_021613505.1 Equus quagga | reverse complement strand
TAATGGTACCTACTCTGAATGATGCCTTGTGCTAGGAGCTGGGGATACAGAGGAGAGTACAACAGAGAAGGTTCTTGCGAGTGATGGAGCCTACATTCTGAAGGGGTACCCAGCACCAAAAGGGAAGTTAACATGCCAGGTAGGCTAGCAAAGCTCAAGTCTAATTGGAGAAGAGATGCTCTGAGTCTTGATATTTGCCTCCAAACATCTGAATAACCATATTTTATAAGAAAAAAGAAGCAATTGGTGTGGCTATAGGCCATAAATGGCTACTCTTGGTGAAAGTCAGAAGGATGCCAATATGGGCCAATAAAAGAAAGAATTTTTTAATAAATAGACTTGTCTAAGAATGGAATAGAGCGTATTGTAAGGTAATGAGCTCCCAGTCACAAGAGGCACCAGCAGAGTTGGAAAGACTCATCTGGTCAGAGTTGGAAAGACTCATCTGGTATGTTACCTGGAAGTTGGCTGTGATGGGTAAAAGCAGATGCTCAGGACCATTAGAGCTTCCTTCCCATTTTATGATTCGGGAGTCTTCAAACACAAAAAATACCTTGACCATCTCAGCCCTCATAATTTCACCTTTAAATAGAAGCTTTAATGATCACATAATGATATAATAGGCCATAATTTCCTTGTTTCCTGTTATTCAGAGTCAGAACCACTAAGCACTGATTTCTGATCACTATGCTGTGTTTTGGGCACCAAGTGGCTTCAAAATGCCAAGTGCCTCTCTAAAAATCTTTTAAATAAAAAAGCACTGTAGTAATTGCCAAGGCACACCAGCCATGAGGGCAAAGGCAGGTCTGCAAATACTACTGATATTGGAAGCAAAGACTCTCTTGGTAGGCAGACTTTCTAAGGTGGACCCCAATAATGTCCTGCCCTAATCCTTGGAACCTATCACCATGATGAGAGAACACATCCATGCTTCTGCTGTGCTACGTGGCACAGCTGACCTTCACACAGGGAGGTTATCTTGGATTATCCAGCTTGGCCAAACATAATCACGTGAGCCCTAGAAGCTAAGACCTTTCTCCAGCTGGTGGCAGAAGAGAAGTCAGAGAGAGTCAGAGCATGAGAAGAATTCGATGCACCATTGCTGGCTTGAAGATGCAGGGGGCCACATGACAAGGAATGTGGGTGACCTCTGGAAGCTGAGAGTAGATCCTGGCCAACAGCCAAGAAAAGGGGGCCTTCGGTTCTATAACTGAAAATAACTGGATTCTGACACCAACCTGAATGACCTTGGACACAGACTCTTGCCCTGAGCCTCTAGATAACAGCCCAGCCCAGCCGATGCCTTGATTTTGGCTTTGTGATTCCCTGGGCATAGGACCCAGCTGAGCCCACCAGACTGCTGGTTACAGAGCTAATAAATGGGCGTTGTTTTAAGGCACTCACTGTGGTCATTTGTTACACACCAGGAGATAACCAATCCAGAATTCAAATGGTAAAGACCAAGCGTTTTAAACCAGACCTAAGAGTTGGAATGATCGACTCTCACGGGCCACACCTCCACCAGCTAAGTGAACCAGGTGAGTCCAGTCCCTGAGGAGTCTGAGGAAAGTGCACCCTGGTTGACTTAGGTGAAATCACGGTGAGAAAAGGCCCAGTTCCACCTCACACCTGTAAAAATGGCTATCATCAAGAAGATAAAAAAACAAGTGTTGCGAGGATGTGCAGAAAAGGGAATCCTTGTGCACTGTTGGTGGGAATGTTAATTGGTGCAGCCACTATGGAAAATGTTATGGAGGTTCCTCAAAAATTAAAACTGGAAGTACCATATGATCCAGCAATCCCACCTCTGGGTATATTTCCCGGAATATTGAAGACATATATGTGCTCCCATGTTCACAACAGCCAGCATATGGAAATGACCTAAGTGTCCATCAATGGATGAATGTATAAAGAAGATATGGTCTACTCATACAATGGAATAATTTTCAGCTATTAGAAAGAAGGAAATCCTGTCATTTGTGACAACATGGATGGACCTTGAGGGCATTATGCTAAGTGAAATAAGGCAGATAGAGAAAGACAAATACTTTATGGTTTCACCTGTATGTGGACTCTAAAAATTCTGAACTCATAAAAACAGGGAGTAGAAAGGTGGTTACCAGGGGCTGGGGGTGGGGGGTGGAATTAGCGAGATATTCCTAAGGGGTAAAGACTCACCACTAAAAGATGAATAAGTTCTGAAGATCTAATGCACAGCAGAGTGATTGTATTATATACTTAAAATTGCTAAGAAAGTAGATCTTAAATGTTCTTATCACAAAAAAGAAATAATTATGTGACACAGTAGAGGTATGATCTAACACTATAGTGGTAATCATATTGCAGTATATAAATAGATCAAATCAACACTTTACATCTAAATCTTAGACAAGGTTATATATCAATTATATCTTGAGTAAAAAAAGAAAGAAAGGCCTAACTCATTCCCACAAGAAGGCCGGGGGGGAAGGCACAGGGGGAAGCCCCAGTGGGGGCCCTGGGTGATCAATGCTGGGTGAGACTCTCGTGCTCCTCAGAGGATGGGGGTTCCCTGCAGCTGGTGACAGTGGGGGTGGAAGGTGAATGATGAGGAAACACCTGGGGTCCTACTGTAATTTCAGGTGTGCAATGAATGTTCCTGACACCCAGATGTACACTGCTCTGCTCGGGTTTATGTTTGGTGTTGACAGCCCTCAGAGAGGAAGAAGGTGGGGGCTGGGGACCAGGGAAGCCCTTGCCAGCTCCCCCTCCAAGGCCAAGACCATG
This sequence comes from Equus quagga, assembly GCF_021613505.1. Lineage (NCBI taxonomy): Eukaryota > Metazoa > Chordata > Mammalia > Perissodactyla > Equidae > Equus > Equus quagga. The sequence goes on along the minus strand of NW_025793713.1, from coordinate 514 downwards.
TTTATCTCCTGAGCTTGAAATTCACACAAAAGTAGAGCCGCCTGTTCTGGACCACTGCACATTCTGGCAGCCTTGGGTGTACCAAAACTTCTAACCAAACAGGGCACATCTCCCCCGGAGTAGTGCACTAGCCTCCTAAGGGGTCTCCCTGCCTTTGCTCCTGTCACTCTGGGCCTACTCTCAACGCAGCAACTGAGGGATCCTCTTAAGACACATAGTCTGAGCTGGCCAGCCTCTACCAGAGCCTTCCAGTGGCCCCCAAGTTCTCCCAGTGACCTGTAACACCCTCCTGGTGGGCCCCCACTCCCTCTCTGGGCTTCTCTCCCAGCCCTCTCCCTTCACTCACTCCACTCCCTCATGTTCCTCAAATACACCATACTCTCTTCTGTTCTAAGACCTCTGAGCTTCTTCTCCTTTCCGGAACGCTCTTCTCCCAGATATCCACTCGGCTGTCTCCCTCATTTCCTTCAGCCTCTGCTCAGATATCACCTCAGGAGAGAGACCTTCCCAGACC
>NW_025793712.1:0-10716 GCF_021613505.1 Equus quagga | reverse complement strand
CCTGCTGTTTCCAGGCATTGCTTTGATGTCTGTCTGATCTGGGGACTCCTCAGAATGATGGCTTTCTGAGGATGCTTTCGAGTGTGAAGTGGAACTGGCCAATATATTGATGGAGGGTCCCAGTGCACCCACATTAACTAAGCTATGATGCAATGGTTCCTCCTTTGAAATTTGTCCAGCTTGAGCTGACTTGTACCTTACCCAGCCCCCAGATCTGGCTTCATTTTACTCAAAGCCTGACACTGTGATCATCCTCACATCTCTAGGTGAGTCATGAGTATCCTCTGAGAACTCAATTCGAAAGGGCAGCTTGACATTGTCAGCAGCAAGGAGGGGCTTGTGTCTTAATGGCCACATGTTTTGTTTTGTTTCTTCTGGTCCTCCAGTACCAGTACACTGCCTAGGTCTAGGCCATGATAGCCAGAGCAGAAGGATCCCTCTTCTGGAGAAGCAAGGAGAGAATAAAGTTCCTATCATCTTCTAGTGGGAGGAAAGCTCTGACCACAGAGCGCAAGAAAAAGGAAGCAGGACCAGCCTGCACTGGGTTGATGGATTCTTTGATATTGGAAGGGTTTTCATGCACAAAGAAAAATGTTAGCACTATTTGCACTAAATTTAATGCTCAATCAATGCTTTTGAAAACCGGTTCTTGAATAATACATGTTGAAACTAATGCAGTAATTTAAATGATGTGAACCATTCTACAGTGAGCTAATACATTTAGCATGCCTGATTCTTTGCTAACACTTCCAACACCTTCAACAACAGATAAGCACACTCAAGAGCAAGGATCACAAACTTGGTCATCTAGAAAAGTGCAAATCTCATGGATTTAACTTTGTTTCTTATTTGTTCTGATATTACTACTTCTTAGAGTTTTTGTACTCTTTCCGGCCATAGCAGGAGGCTTCATGAGGATGCGGATCCTGGTGTCAAAGAGCTGACTCTTCCCGTGGAAAGCCACTTGCTTGTCTCCACTTTGACTCAAACGTGAGTTTCCAGCTATTATCAGGCCAAGACTATGTTTTTGCAATAAAAATGGTTTCTTTTATCATGTCATGGTGCTTGTAAATTGCTTCCTTTCATAAAAGTTTTGATTTGAGAGACTTTCCTTTCTGACACACAGTGTTCTTGCAATTTTTGCACGATGGTAAGTTTTTGAGCAATTGTGTCATCATTATGATGGATTGACATAGTTCATTAGGTTATTACAAACATGATATTTCTCACTAGAATTTTATTAAGATTAGTATTGGTTTATTATAATTAGTAGACTCAGTCTCTTTGAAGAAATGGAGAGTTGAGAGCAACTCCTTCATTGGACATTGGCCTAATTTACCATTTGAGGTCCAAAGGAGGACCACTTACTTCACCGGTCACTAGACATGACCGCCTCTATTGACCAGCGACTAGAATCCTCTTGTCTCTGGGTATTAATTAAAATTACTGATGCTGATTAGTGTTTTGTGGTTTTGGACGCCTTTTACTTTTTCCTGATTTGTGGCTCTCTGAAGCTTTAGTCCTTCTATATTATTGATAAACTTACAAAACTATGCATCTATACTTTACACATCTGCCTAAATTAAGTAAAACATTTATATACATCAATGCCCTCCCACCCCTTAAATTTAAGGAAGCAGAGAACATAGCTCATTGGATCCACATTTCCTTGACCCAACAAGACCTTCTGGTACACTTCATAGTCACTTCCCTCTTTTGAGTATCATTAAGAATAAATCAAATTTTATAGATAAAAATGTTGTAATTAGTAATTAGTTTGATTTTTGCTGTTTTGTTATTGCAGCATGACGCTCAAATTGTGCAAGACTGGAATGCAAAGGCCAGTAAACTTAATGGAGACCTTTTTGGATGGAATTCTTTATATAAGTGAGCCACAGAAATAAGCCGTATGAAAAGGTAAAAAAAAAAAAAAAAAAAAGGGAGCGAAAAGAACAATACCAAACATACTGAGTTTAATGCTTAAAGTTTATTTAGGAGAGAGAAATAAAAAAAAGGTAGAAGCTACAAAGAGTAAAACGTTTTCCAGGTCTTCAAATGGAATATTATGCTGCTTTGGGTCTCAATCCTCAAGCTCAGCGAAGACAGCAGAGCTTGTATGCCTTGCCTTTTTTGCTTATACACATCCCAGAGCCACGCTCATGGCTAAGGCAGCTATTGGAGTGCCGGCAGGTGCAGGTAGGTGTTCCTGTAATCCCTGGAGAAAGAAGAGGATGGTCAGGCACAAGAAGAAGGAGAGAGGGAAGGAAGGTAGAGCCAGCCTTATCAAGATTTACTAAGGTGACATGTCTACTTACAATATAAAATGCCAGTCATGTTAGGGTGGTGAGAATTCAATTTTTTGTCGTAACTCACAAGAAATCTTACTGGCTGTGTGTTGGTCGTGCAGGATCATAATTTTTCTCTGATCTTCATCTGTCATGTATATGCTTATTTCCTATCCTTCTGAAGGATCCAACTCTCAAACTTAGAATTACCTATTCCTAACCTCCCCTCATCCACACATCCAATGTGAGCCCAGCTTCTACGTACCAAAGGCCTTGTAAGAGCCTGGTTAGTCTCTGCTGATGAAGCTGGTGCGTTGCACACGCCTATGTAGTGGATTCAAACCCTTTTATTCTCAAGGGGCCATTAAAGAGGCTCTCAATCCAATGTCTTCATTTTCTAGTGATTTTCTGGCTAGTTTGTGGCACCTTGGGACTGCCGACCCCCAAAGCAAGGTGGCTGGTGTCTCACCTTTTGAAGCTCCTCGAGCAGAGCGTTTATCCCCTGCAAAGGAGATAGTCATGTCCTGGACCTCGGCCCCAGGCTGGTCCTGGGCAGAAACTTGGTCATCTGCCTTTTCCAGGTTCTGAGTCTGGGCCTGGAGGGCCAAGAGTAGAAGGGCAGTGAGGAGGGCAAGAGTCCTCATGTCTGTGAGTCACCTGGAGTTCAGGGTCTGGATGGGAGAGCAGGAGCTTGTGTGGGTGGGGAGTCCAGACTCACCTGTATTTATCGGTCTGAGAGGAGGAGGCTCAGAGACACACAGCGCAGTGAGAGAAGGGGGGCATTTGCCTGGGGATGGGGCCCAGGCCACTGTGCCCTAAAGTTTCTCTGAAGCTTCTTTGTTCCAGGAGGTTTCAGCAAACACAAAGCTATATGTTTACTCTCTACACTTGTTTCAAGTTGATAATGATGAAAGGGAGTCTGGTGTCTTGTATGTTTCCCATCTGCTTGAATATGGACTTTTTAATGTTCAAAAAGGACAAGAAGTAGTGTTTTCATTCAAGAAGTTCAGGGAACTAACACATCTTCTCTTTGAATGGGGCTTTCTCATCTCTGGAGGTCTGGACCCTGGGCCGGACGTGGAACCCAATGGAGTGGAAGATTAATGGATCACAGGACTCAGGCGCATTACTGCCATAAGAAGGAGGCCTTGGTTCTGGGGTGAGTAGGCTCCTGGATGTGGAGAGGACAATGACTGGCAGACTCGGGGGGAATGAGCTCAGTGGGATTCTCCATAAAGTGTTGGTGAGGCTAAAGCCAAAGAACAGATTCATTTCAAGAAGCCAGTATGATCTAAAGACATCACATAGAATGCACACCAGTTATTCCTCTTGACTTTGAGAGCCATCCAAACTTATGATACCTTATGACCCCCTTCTTGAATCCTTAATTTTATTTTTCAATTAAAATTTTGAATCCATGCACAAGGAACAAAATTCAAAAGGTAGAGGAGCAATGAGTGACAAATACTGTCTCTCCTCTCCCCGCCCCAGCCCTCAGCCTTCTCCAGGAAACCCCCACTGTTAACACATTATTAGGCAGCTTGCTTTTCTCACTAATGCTTTAGCAGGAACGCTTTTATATCAGCACACACAGAACTCTATCATTATTTTTAACAGCATTATACTATCCAACTGTTTTTGTATACCATCATTCAACTATCTTCTTATTGAAAAAACATTGTTAAATTGCTGCGATCTTGTGATTTCCAAACTTTTGCAGTTACAAGCAGGACTGCATTGAGTATCTTTTTATATATATATATCATCTTGCTCATAAGTGAATGCATCTTTTAGACAAATTTCCTGAAGTAGAATTGCTGGGTTGAAGAACACGTCTTGTACGTTTACAGGTGTTACTCCATTGTCCTCCATAAAGGCTGCCCCAACAGCACTCACACAAATACACCAGCCTGGATACTCCCCACCCACAATGGAGTGTGTTCTAGAAGCCCTGGGATGAGCCAGTTTCCATCCTCCTTTCTTCCTGCCTAGATATGGTTAGTGATGTGCTTGCTCAAAATACCTAATGTCCTAGACTTTCTCACAGCTCAGAGTTGCCCCCAAAGAGAGTTTTGACCAATGAAACATCATCACTAGAAGGGAACCCTTTTCCAGTAGTAAAATAAACCTTTGTTATTGCCTCACACCCTTTATTATGTTAACTTTCATCTTCTGCCTCTCTCTGCTTGGGTGACAGAAGCACTTGGACCTGCAGCAGCTGCGTTTTGACCAAAAATAAGATGGTTACTCCATGTGGACGCTGGAGCAGGTGCACACACGATGCTGGGACCATAAGGCCATAGTTGGGCCACCTCACCCCATCCTGGACTCCACACTTCCAGTTGTTGTGACCTGGGAAACACACACTATATTCTTTCTAAAGCCACAGTTTTCTGTGGGTTCCTGGTGTTTGTGGCTGAAAGCAGGCTGATCTGTGACTGAGGCTTTCTGTTCTTTCCCAATCTGAGAGGTGAGAAATGGGATCCCAGTGTCATCTTGGTACCCATTTCTCTCACGAATCAGAATCCACATGTTACCTGGTCTGAGAAGTATTTGTATTTCTTTTCCTTAAATGTCCTTTCTTTTTTGCCTGTTTTTGAAAGTGGAATTTTTGGCTCATTTATTCCTATTGCTTTGTAGGAACTCTTTGTAAATTCAGGAGAGGAGATTTTGTTCCCAAGTACTGGAAATTGTTTCCAGGGTTTGTCCTTCTGGCCTTTGTTTTTTTTTTTCTGCCAGGCAGAAACGTTGGACTTTGTCATTTAAAAAATTCTTTCATGATTTCTGAGTTTTGCGTCTTTCACACTTGCTTTTGTAAAACTTGGTCTTCCAGGTGTTAGTGCTTTTTTGGCACGAAAATAAATCCTCACATCTTGTGATATGAGACAGAGTGTCTGTCTAACCTGCTGCCCCCTCTCAGGGGAGCTGTACATTCCCAGTGGGGTTATCAGGATCCTTATAATTTTGAATTAGGAACGGTACATGTGGACATCCAGCAAGTAGATAGGACATATGGCCATGGGTGGAGTGCCAGATCACAGGAAGAACAAAAGGGCTTTAGGCAACAAGGGAGCTCTGTTTATTCCTCCTTCTCTTAGGTCCCTCTGTGCTGCATTCCCCAAATCATAAGCATATCCACAAGTGTTGTTATGCAGACACAGACATCCATTTCCAAAGGCCCATTAACTCTGATCTTTCACCAATTGACTTGTGCATCCATAGGGCTATTTCTCTTCACTCCGCAGAGACACTCAGCATCCTGCTACCCGACAGGAGGCACTAAACCCCAATAGGGATCACTGTCTTGATGATGAGGACTTGTTTCTGCTTCCAGTACCATGCATCTTGAGCCTTTGATGGGTTGATTCTGCTGGTCATTATATTGTCAAACAGCCCAGTCTGTGGACAGGTCAACAATACTCCCAGCCACCACATCCTGAAATCAATGAAATCTCTTTACTTGACAGTAATTGTAAATAGGAATTTTTGCCGGTTTTGTCTGGTAAGATGTTTTCCTCAACTATTCAAAAGGTGAAAACTTCGATCAGGTCCCAGGGGCTTCACATTAACCTTTCAATGAGGGGATTTACAAAGGCATGTATTAGGGAGAGGCCACAACTCTGTTTGAGATCATCAGATGTCAAATGCCTGATAATGACCCGCCTTCAGTTCATGAGCTTAAAACTCAAATAACTCCCAACAACTCACATTAGTTAACACTCTAGAATTCAGAAAGATAAGAAAGTGTAGAGGGTAGTAGTAAAGTATTGGGGATTTGGCATCATTTTGTTGCTTAACCTGTTGTGATGTTTAGTAAGATCCATAATTTTTCTAAGGTTCATCTTCCCATCTGCAAATAAAAAAAAGTTGATAATATTTTCTTAATATCGTTATTGAGAGGATTAATTATCATAGTGGATGAAGAGTACTTAGCAATCAATAAATATTAGCTAAGATTAGCATAGTAAATACTTCTCTGTATCCAGAGAAAACTACTTAGCACACAGTAGTTTCTCAATGGATAGTCCTTCTATGAAGTCACAACAGCCATTCTTCATCCCACATCATGTGTAAAGAATGCAATCACATTCTCATTTAGCATACGATGAGTCCCACAGGATTTAAATGGTATGTCCAAAGGTAAATGACAAGCACTTATTGGAGCTGGATTGGAAACCCAGGTCTCCAGTTTATAAAGACCTCAAGAAGTTTGTGGTATTATTCTGTATTGATAGAGGGTCACAATATAAGAAGTGTTTCAAGTTAGTGCAATACTTAGGAAAATCACACTATGATACAGTAAAGGCTTCAAGTCCTCCTCAAAGGAGAAAGAGGGTTTGAACAAGGAGAGAAGCAAGAGAACAGTTTCCACATATATGGAATGGAGCGAAGAAGGAAAGTGACAACAACATTCAATCAGGCAGCATGGAGATGGTGATGACTGGGAAAGAAGCTAGGGAGAATGAAGAATGGCCATGAATTTGTCTGGCTATGAGGCTGGGAAGCTTCTTGGAGACCTTGTAGATAAGCCTTCTCTTTTGAGGCGAAGGCCCTAAGGATGGGGGATGATAAGTAGAAATCGAGCTGTCACATGAATGCAGGACTCCTGAAGCCAGTCAAGCATACATTCTTTTCTTCATTTTCCCACACTCTATAGGGAGTTCAGAGCTACACTACAGGTACCTTAAAATAGGAGTACAGGACAGTTGGGTGATAGTAGCCAGCAAGCATTTCTTTCAACATGGGCTCTTTGTGATCAATATGATGTTTTGGGAAGATTTTTCTGAGTTGTGCACAGTATGGGTTTTCATGAGCCCTTAGAGTGCTGGACGGAGATACTGCAAGTTTGCTATGAGAATGAGAGGTGATGACCTGGCTGAGGTAGTAGATCCCAAAGGCAGTGCTGATGGAGAAGAGATGGTTCAGTAGGGACATCCCCTTTATCTCCCCTCAAGGTAGAAGAATTCTCAACTTTTATGTAGCTACTGATGACTCTAGGATGCTTCTCCAAAGTACAATGGGAATATCGTTGGAGTCTGTTGTGGGTTAAATCAAAATATGGGACTCTTATCCATGGGACAAAAGTATGTTACTTTTCATAGCATTTGGGAGAATCTATGAGTCATACAGGTCACTGAAACTTTTAACCCAATGTGGGAAGTGATGTTCTGCACTATTACTCTGTCTTCTTCTTTCAAATTCCTTTCTTATAATCTTGTCTTCCAAATTGGCTTTCCATCTCTCTCACTCCCTGGTCCACTCAAAGACATGAACATACATTCATTTCTGTGATCAGTAAAGATGCTTTCTCTTCTTGTCGGGACCAGACCAGGTTTTATCTTTATGTCTGTGCACAGCACAGCAAGCTGAAATACCTGCTTTCTCATACAGCCCAATCAGCCACAAACACCCCCACACACCAGGGTTTTCCTTACCTCCCACCACTGTCAAAACTGATGGATAAGAGGACCAGGAACTTCTGCTAGTTTCAGAGTCACCATGGCAGAATTCTGCAGGCCTTTTGAGACCACTTGAGAGGTCTGTATACTAATGGAGGACGAGGGCCCAGCTGAGCCTGCGGTTCACACAGGCCACCATGGGGCCAGGCATGCAAATGATACCATCTTTGCCCCTCCAGCCTGGCCACCAAATAACCCCAGTAGACATTCAGAAGAATCTCCCAGCCAAAGCCTGCCCAATTCCTGACCGACAACATTGTAAGATGCAATGAAATGGTTGCTGTATCAGGCTGATAGTTTCTGGGGCAATTTGTTTGGTCTCTGGAGGTAGTATGTGGCCATAACCAAAAACCTTAAAGCTGTGGTAAGGCTGTTGGGACTGAACAATGAGCCAAAGTCCCATCAAGGATCCCGGTGGTGGAAGCTGAGAGGAGCTCATGGAGATTGTTAGGAGAAGCTTGAAAATAAAACTGTTTCTCGTTGTCAGTCTTTTGAGGCACAATTTCACAAAATGGTGGTACCACAGGGCAAAAATCAAAGCGAAATTATTCCTATTAAATATGATTTCTGGGTAGACCTCATAGCTGTGGCTGTAAGAATGTTTGTGGCAACCTTGAAAAAATTAAAGGATGGGTGAAAAAGACGCTTTACATATAGAAATAAGACTTGTATGAATCTTAATGGCTTCCCAGCACCCTAACGTTCACTCAGGAGTGAAAGACCTGTGTCTGAAAGAAGTGTTGAGCAACTTTTGTCTAATAGAGTGGCTTATAACCTATACACCGGAAACCCACCAAGTTTTTAAAGACATTATACATATCGGACTGTAAGAGACAGAGCAGTGCAAAAGTCAAAGAGGCCTTTGGATGCCCAACGTCCCACAGGCAGGACCCCATTTGAGGAAAAAAAGTAACTGTAAACAGAGCACTTGCCTAGGGAAAAGGAAGGTTGACTCAGAAGGGAAACTGGAGGCAGAAGGTATTGTTTGAGGTGAGGTGAGGTTTTAAGGAAATATCTGCAACTTTAGAAAATCTGAAGAGCATGAAAGTGGCAGTGTTTATTTGAAGGTTTGGGGCATGTAGTGATCACGTACTGAGTCCAGTTCCTCTTAATTTTTGACCATACCTTACTCACTTGAATTCTTCCTTTATATACCAGATGGCAATTCAGAATGTGTCATTGCATAAGTGGCATAGTTTTTTGTCTGCTTATCATATCTTTGGGGACACCTTCAGATACTTGTTAATGAGAGGATTCCACTGGGACTGATGTAACTCCAGGGCTTCAAAGAAAGGTGTGTGGTTGGGCACTCCCGAGGGGAGCACTCCCACACTGTGAGGATGCAGACAGTGGGGTTTCCATGAGCAGGAGGGTGTCAGGATCATATGAACTTGTGACTAACAGTGATTATAATTTTTAATGCCATAGAATTGTCTGCCTGAGAATATAGTAAAGTTTAATGAAAGCAGAGCCTAAGATGGTTAGTTAGCTGGATAGATATACAGATAGATAATAGATCATTAATAGACAGATAGAGAGATAGAGGAACAGATCAACCTTCAGTATCATGTGCAGTCATACCTCTCTGTGTCTGAGGCCGGCATCCCTCTTAGAATTCCCCAAGTATTTGGAGCCAGTATTTTATTTCAGAGAGTTTTAGTCAGAAATCTGTCGCTTACGTTTACATTAGTCCTAACTGACGTATCAGATATCAAAAAAGCAGAAACAGGAGTTTGTTGTGAAGTCCTTGCTTGGCATAACAACAAAGCTCAGGGACAGATCCAGAAGACACTGATTGTTCTCTCCAGTACTTCAATCTGGATCGTATATTTCTGTGTGTCTACAATGAAGTCAACTGACAGCAACACCTGTGATGAATGCCGCTGAATGCACAGGACATGGAGTGGAGCTCCTAAGACTGGCAGGTCCCCTTCTGCAATAGCAGGACATGCTTATCTGGCCTAGAGGAATAGGCAGCATCAGCCAGCTGCCTGGGGAGGTGGATGAGGGGAGCATATTGGAGAAGTGAAATTTTGAGTTAGAGTAGACATGTGAACAGGTCATCTTAGAGTTGCAGCAATGCTCATTCCATCAGACAACATGAGTTCTGACGTGACAATGCCTGCCAGCGAGGACCCGAGCCCTCATAGCCTTGTCTATCTGTGCTCAGGTCTGTAACCATACTTGTCCTCCCAGCCACTGCATCCATACGTTTTCACATATATGCAACTTTTGCCTTTTGCTCTGTATCCAGATATCTCCTGAAATACATTAAGGTTTAGTCTAGAGGTCAATAAACTATGGCCCTTGAGCCAAGCAGTCCCCCTGGCTGTTTCTGTAAAGTTTGATTGGAGCACAGCCAGGCTCATCCAGTTCATGTTGTCCTTGGGTGCTCTCCAGTATTTTCCACATGTCCAGAGACTTTTCCACGTGTCATGATGTCAAAGCCCAAGGAAAAAGAAGACCCTTTAGAGATCATACAGGCCAATTGTTTGGGTCAGATGAAGAAACTGAGGCCCTTGAAAGTAAACAGGGAACTCACAGGGGTTGTACCAATCTTGAGACCAGAAGAGTCTCCTGGTTTCTCCTTACAAAACTGGTGCTGATATCTCTCACAAGAAGCCTCTTGAGCTGAGATTTTATCCTCCACAGAAGAGACAGTGACACCTTGGTCCTCTGCCCACTCCCTCTGGGTTGCACCTTTATCCTGGGGAACGAAGAGTAGGACAGACGTGAGGACAGCAGTGGTCTTCATGGCTGCAAGGGCCTGGAGATCCGGGACTCTGAAAGTGCTGAGGCAGCCCGTGTGACTCTCAGGTCGGGGGGATAAATCATTGTCTTTATATTTCTCTACTAGGAGATGGGAGAATCGAATACCAATCAGTTGGAGACACTGTCAGTACACATTCAGTGATTCCTGGTTCAGAGTCAGAGCCGAGTGGATACGCCATGTGAAATCCCCCTGCTGTTTC
>NW_025793711.1:7384-8539 GCF_021613505.1 Equus quagga | reverse complement strand
TTTGTGTAGTGAGGGCCCACTTCTTGGTTCATAGACAGCCCTCTTATCCTGAGTCCTCACTGGGTGGAAGGGGCAAGGGAGCTCTCTGAGGTCTCTTTGATAAGGATTCTAATCCCATTTATAAGGGCTCCAGCCTCATGACCTAATCACCTCCCAAAGGCCCCACCTCCAAATACCTTTGGAGTATTTGGGAAGACACGAACATTCAGTCTCTGACAGCTTAAAGGAGATCCTATTGTTGCTAATCTTTGGTGAGTCTCACTTTCCCCTTTTGGCATTTTTTAGGTTTTCTTACACCTTTGCAACAACTTCTCTGTCTTACAGTCTCTCTATTGAACTATCTAGCATAGGTTCTGTTTTCTTCACTGGAACCTGACTTATACATTAATTTAAAAATTATTTTGGCCCATTTGATATTTTCTTCATTTTATTTGTGTTTCCTTGATTACTCATAAAATTAGGTATCATTCATATGTTTATTTGTTCAATTACTTGTTTTATCATTCCAAATTTTTTCTTTTGGATAGGTTATCTTTATCTGTTTTACTTATAGGTGTTTTTTCTATATTCTGAATACTAGTATCTTTTCTGTTGTATGCATTGCAAATATTTCCCCCAAATCCCTCTTGTTTTTCTAACTTGGAATGTAGTATTTTTGTTTATTTGTTCATATCTATCAATCCCACTTTTATGGCTCAGCATTTGAAATGCCAAATACATATCCCTCTAAATACATATATATAATCCCTCTAAATACGTACATACACACATACATGTATGTATTTATATGTGTGTATATTTATCTATTTATGTATATATATAATTTTGTGGACGCCTCACTCTGTACCAGAATGGGCCATTTCTGTGCAAATATGATAATACTTTAATTATTATAGCTTTATAAAGTTTATCAGGTAGAGAAGTTCCTCTGTGAATGTTCTTCTTTGCAAAGAAGTTTTGGGCTAATTTTTGCCTTTTAAATTTCAGATGAAGTTGACAAGAAACATGACAACTCCATTTTTTATTTTATTATTTTTTAAGATTTTATTTTTTCTTTTTCTCCACAAATCCCCTTGGTACATAGTTGTATATTCTTCGTTGTGGGTCCTTCTAGTTGTGGCATGTGGGATGCCGCCTCAGCATGGCTTGATGAGC
>NW_025793711.1:0-7257 GCF_021613505.1 Equus quagga | reverse complement strand
GGGTGGAGGTAAGAATTCCACTACCATCCGTCATGGAATAAAAGAGACTAGATTTGCGGCTGGCCGCATGGCTAAGTTCATGCCCTCTGCTTCGGCCTCCCAGCACTTTGCCAGTTTGGGTCCTGGGCACAGACATGGCACTGCTCATCAGCCCATGCTGAGGTGGCGTCCCACACAGCACACCTATAACTAGAATATAAAACTATGTACTGGGGAGGCTTTGGGAAGAAGAAGGAAGAAAAAAGAAGATTGGCAACAGATGTTAACTCAGGTGCCAATCTTTAAAAAAACAAGAGAGACTAGATTTACCCTCTTACCTTAAACAACTAGAAAACTGGACAAAACATATGAAACAATGGTTTTCAGACATTAAATAATAGTACAGAACTGTGATATTTAAGAAAAGAGAAAAATCAGGTGAGCTCTGTGCTTGCCCCAGTTTGCAGCCTGGAAGAAGTCTCCAGGATAAATCCTCAGGGAGGAATATCTCAGAGCCCAGGGGTTCACTAAGTTGAGTTGAGGAGAAAGAAATCAGACATCAGGGAGGTCAAGGAGTTTAGACTATTCAAGCCAGAGTTAGCTGCACAGAAGTATATAAAGATGAGAACATATCAAGAACAAGTAGAGTTTACCTCGGGAATGTAAAATTGGATCAACATTAAAGTCAGGAAATAACACTGACCATATTAACAGAAGAAAAAGGAAAGACCATATGTTCATCTCTATAGATGCAGAAAAGGCATTTGACAGAATTCAGTACCCACTCATGATAAACAACAATAAAAAACTAACTCTCAGAAACTAGGAATAGATGGGACTTTTTCAAATTAATAAGGAGCATCTACAAAAACTTACAGCTGACATTATGGTGAAAACTTAATGCTTTCTTCCTAAGATTGGAAAAGAAGCAATGAGGTCCACTCTTCTCACTTCTACTTAATGTTGTGTTAGAGGTACTAGCCAGTGTGACAGGACAAGAATAAAACTTTTCAATGGATACAAATTGGAAAACAGGAAATAAAATTAGTTTTTATTTGCACAGTAGACAATTTACACATACAAAATCCTAAGAAATCTGAAAATAAAACGAATACATCCAGTACGTGAATTTAGCAAGGATACAGAATAAAATATAGTAAATGATTGTATTTTATATATGAACAGTGAAAAATTTGAGTTGAAATGAAAATAAAATATCGTTTACATTACAACTCTAAACATATGAAATTCTTAGAGAAAATTTAACAGGATATGTGTAATGCCTACACATTGAAGACTACAAGACTTTGCTGAGAGAAATTAAAGAAGACTTAAATAGATGGATCATGCTTGTGGAGAGGAAAATTCAAATTGCTAAAATGTCAGTTACCTCAACATTGATATATAGGTTCAATTAAATCCCTTCCAGTTTCTTTATTGAAATTGACAAGCTGACTCTCACATGATGTGGAAATGTAAAGGATCTAGAATAGGTATAACAATTTTGAAAAAAGAAGAATAAAGTGGATTTCAAGACTTAATAGAAAACTACAGAATACAGACAATGTGGGAAGCATAAATGTAAATATTAGTGTCGAAGATTAGTTGTCCATAGATGTGTGCTTTTATTTCTGGGCTTTCAGCTCTGTTTCATTGATCTGCATGTCTGTTTTTGTACCAGTGCCATGCTGTTTTGGTCATTATGGCTTTGTAGTACATTTTGAAGTCAGGGATTGTGATACCTCCAGCTTTGCTCTTTTTTCTCAGGATTGCCTTAGCAATTTGGGGTCTTTGGTTCCCTCATATGAATTTTAGGATTCTTTGTTCTATTTCTGTGAAGAATGTCATTGGGATTCTGATTGGGATTGCATTGAATCTGTACATTGCTTTGGGTAGTATGGGTGTTTTAACTATGTTTATTCTTCCAGTCCATGAGCAAGGAATCTCTCTCCATCTCTTTATCAATTTCTTTCAGTAATGTCTTATAGTTTTCATTGTATAAGTCCTTCACCTCCTTGGTTAAATTTACTCCTGGGTACTTTATCCTTTTAGTTATGATTGTAAATGGAATTTTATTCTTGAGTTCTGTTTCTGTAAGTTCGTTTTTGGCATATAGAAAAGCAACTGATTTTTGTAAGTTGACTTTGTATCCCGCAACTTTACTGTAGTTGTTAATTATTTCTATTAGTTTCCTGATGGATTTTTGGGGGGTTTCTATATAAGATCATGTCATCTGCAAACAGTGAGAGTTTCATTCCTTCACTCCCTATTTGGATTCCTTTAATTCCTTTCTCTTGTCTAATTGCTCTGGCCAAAACCTCCAGTACTGTGTTGAATGAGAGTAGTGAGAGTGAGCATCCTTGTCTTGTTCCTGTTCTCAGGGGAATGGTGTTCAGTTTTTGCCCATGGAGTATGATATTGGCTGTGGGTTTGTCATATATGGCCTTTATTATGTTGAGGTAATTTCTTTCTATCCCCATTTTCTTAAGAGTTTTTTTTAATCATAAATGGCTGATGAATCTTGTCAAATGCTTTCTCTGCATCTATTGATATGATCATGTGGTTTTTATCCCTCAATTTGTTGATACGGTGAATCATGTTGATTGATTTGCAGATGTTGAACCAACCCTGTGTCCCCGGTACAAATCTCACTTGATCATGATGTATGATCCTTTTGATGTATTGCTGAATTCGGGTTGCCAAAATTTTGTTGAGGATTTTTACATCTATGTTCATCAGCAATATTGGCCTGTAGTTTCCTTTTTTCTTGTCCTTGTCAGGCTTTGGTATCAGAGTGATACTGGCCTTGTAGAATTTGTTAGGAAGTGTTCCATCTTCCCTAATTATTGGGAATAGCTTGAGAAAGATAGGTATTAAATCCTCTCTGAAAGTTTGGTAGAATTCCCCAGGGAAGCTGTCTGGTCCTGGGCTTTTATTCTTTGGGATGCTTTTGATTACTGTTTCAATTGCTTTGCTTGTGGTTGGTTTATTCATATTGTCTGTTTCTTATTGGTTCAGCTTTGGGAGGTTGTAAGAGTCTAAGAATTTATCCATTTCCTCTAGGTTTTCCATTTGGTTGGCATATAGTTTTTCATAGCATTCTGTTATAATCCATTGTATTTCTGTGGTACCTGTTGTTATTTCTCCTTTTTCGTTTCTAATTTTGTTTATCTGAGCTTTCTCTCTTTTTTTCTTTGTAAGTCTGGCTAGGGGTTTGTAGATTGTATTTGTCTTCTCAAAGAACCAGCTCTTTGTTTCATTGATCCTTTCTACTGCCTTTCTTGTTTCAATAGCATTTATTTCTGCTCTGATTTTTATTATTTCTCTCCTTCTGCTGACTTTGGGCTTTGTTTGTTTGCCTTTTTCTAATTCACTATGGTGTAATTTGAGATTGCTTATTTTATGATTTTTCTTGTTTATTAGGTTGTGACTGTATTGAGATGGATTGTCCTCTTAATACAGCTTTTGCTGCATCCCATATGAGTTGGCATGGTATGTTATCATTTTCATCTGTTTCCAGATTTTTTTTATTTCTCATTTAATTTCTTCAATGATCCATTGCTTGTTCAATAGCATATTGTTTAGTCACCACATCTTTCTCCTTTTCACAGCTTATTACTTGTAATTAATTTGTAGCTTTACAGCATTGTGATCAGAAAAGATGCTTGCTATTATTTCAATTTTCTTAAATTTACTGAGGCTTTCTTGTTTCCCAACATATGGTCTATCCTTGAGAATGTTCCATGCACAATTGAGAAGAAGGTGTATTCTTCTGGTTTTTTTTTTTTTTTTGAGGAAGATTAGCCCTGAGCTAACTACTGTGAATCCTCCTCTTTTTGCTGAGGAAGCCTGGCCCTGAGCTAACATCCGTGCCCATCTTCCTTTACTTTATACATGGGATGCCTACCACAGCATGACCTTTTGCAGAGCAGTGACATGTCCACACCCAGGATCCAAACCAGCAAACCCTGGGCCGCTGAGAAGCAGAACATGCAAACTTAACCACTGAGCCACCAGGATGGCCGCTATTCTTCTGTTTTTGGGTGGGGTGTTCTATGTATGTCTGTTAAGTCCAACTGGCTTAGCTTTTCATTTAATCTGACTGTTTCCTTGTTGACTTTATGTCTGGATGATCTATCCATTGATGTGAGTGGAGTGTTGAGGTCCCCTACTATTATTGTGTTATTAATATCTTCTTTTAGGTTTGTTCATAGTTGCTTTATGAACTTTGGTGCTCCTGTGGTGGGTGCATATATATTCATAAGTGTTATTTCTTCTTGATGGAGTGCCCCTGTGATCATTATATACTGTCCCTCTTTGTCTCTCTTTACCTGCTTTATCTAGAAGTCTACTTTGTCTGATTTAAGTATTGCAATACCTGCCTTCTTTTGTTGGCCATTAGCTTGGTGTATCATTTTCCATCCCTTCACTGTGAGACTGTGTTTGTCATTGGAGCTGAGATGTTTTTCCTGGAGGCAGCATATTGTTGGGTCTTGTTCTTTAATCTTTTTATTGGAGAATTGAATCCATTTACATTTAGGGTGATTATTGATGTATGAGGGCTTAATGCCGTGATTTTATTGTTTTATTACATAAAACACTTTATTAATTCCAGTTTTCCTGCATTGCCTTTGTTTCTCGTCCTGTGTATTTTGGTCTACCCATTGAATTATGTAGTGTTTTATGATGTGTTTCTTTGTTTTCTCCTGATTTATTATTTGTGTCTCTGTTCTGCTTTTTTTGTTTAGTGGTTACCCTGAGGTGTGTATTCAGAATCTCATGTATAAGATAGTCCATTTTCTGATGGCCTCTTATTTCCTTAGTCTAAACTGATTCAGTCCCTTTCCTCCTTGCCTCCTCAGTTGTTTTTCTCATATCTTATTCCATCTTGTGTTGTGAGTTTGTGGTTCAAATTACAGGATTATCTTTGTTTTTGGTGTTTTCCTTCCTTTCAGCTTAATGCTGTATTTGAGTATTTGCTATCATATTCTGATTGTGTCTAAATATTTATCTCCTTACTCTGTGTTTTGTGACCCCTTTCTCTCTTTTTTTTTCAAGTATGGGGTCTTCTTGAGGATTTCTTGGGGAGGGGGTCTCGTGGCTATGAAGTCTCTTAGCTTTTGTTTGTCTGGGAAAGTTTTTATTTCTCCCTCATATCTGAAGGATATTTTTGCTGGATAGAGTATTCTTGGATGAAGATTTTTGTCCTTTAAAGATTTGAATAAGTTGTTCCATTCTCTCCTAGCTTGTAAGGTTTCTGCAGGGAAATCCGCTGAAAGCCTTATAGAGGTTCATTTTTAGGTTATTTTCTTCTGCCTTACTGCCCTGAGTATTCTTTCTTTGTCATTCATTTTTGCCAGATTTATTACTATATGCCTTGCAGTAGGTCTTTTTGCATTGACAAATCTAGGAGATCTGGAAGCTTCTTCCACACAGATTTCCCTCTCTTTCCCTAGGTTTGGGAAGTCCTCTGCTATTGTTATTTTGAACATGCTTTCTGCTCCATTCTTCTTCTCTTCTCCTTCTTGAATACCTATAATTCTTATGTTGCGTTTCCTCATTGAGTCAGATATTTCTCGGAGACGTTCTTCATTTCTTTTTACTCTTAGTTCTCTTTCCTCCTCTGTCTGGAGCATTTCCACATGTCTGTCTTCGATTATGCTGGTCTTGGCTTCTGGCAAGTTTTCCTATGAATATGCCATTCAGTCAAACATTATGATTAGTTAAGCCAACAGGAGCTAAGACCAAATCTATCCAATGTGTACTCTGAGCAGAATTGGTCCTGCTGGTCAACCTGCAATTATGACCTCAGCTATGCCCCCCAGCCTTCCAGCTGAACAAAGCTCATAAACCATCAGTGTCTACCTTAGAAGGCCAAGTGACTTTCTCCTTAAGTTTCCATAGCAACCCAAAGCATTAGTCCAGGTGAACAGGGCGTACTATCAATTGCACAGATTACATTGGCCCACACGGACAAAGCCTAGGGTGATTCTCTCATCTGCAAACAACCCAGGCCAGAGAATTCAGGCTGACCTGTGCCTGCCAGGACCAAGGTGATATGTCCTTAAACACTTCCAGTTCTCTTATGACCACTTCTTAGGGTGTAAGCCAGTGTGTTTTAGGAGAGAGGTAGGCCAAAGTGTAGCTTCCACATAAGCAGTGCATTCCTGAAGGAAAACACAGTTCCCTGGAAAGTATACAGTTTGAGGGGGGCCCCAGAAGTGGGATATACATTAGTCAGAAAGCACAGGCCCCAACATGGCCTTTGCAGCCAAATGGTGAGCATTCAATTTCCCAGTTCTGTCTATTTGAAGGGTCTTCCAAAGGGCAGACAGTCCAGTTTGTCCCCAACACCAGCTAGGTCCCATCTGTCCTCATGAATGGTCAGAGCCCGCTGGCTGAGGATGGCAGAGTCAGCAGTCAGTGAAATTTTGAGCAATCATTTGGGAGAGACATACCATGGGTTTTCCTTCTATAGCAAGGCTCAGGGGTGGTTCTGAAAAAGGAATTAAAAAACGTGATCAGACCTTTCAGTCTAAGGAACAGAGTAAACACAGAAAAAAAGGGAAAAATAAGAATTAAAATCAGTGAAATGGGAGCTAGATGATTTGTATTTTCAAATGGGATGTCAGCATGGATTAAAAGGTATAACTGTTGGGGCCGGCCTGGTGGTGCAGTGGTTAAGGACCCTTGTTCTGCTTCAGCGTCCCGGAGTTCACTGGTTCAGATCCTTGGAGCAGACCTACACACAGCTCATCAAGCTACGCTGTGGTCGCATCCCACATAGAAGAACTAGAAGGACTTACAACTAGGATATACAACTATGTACTGGGGCTTTGGGGAGAAAAAAAGAGAAAGACTGGCAACAGATATTATCTTAAGGCCAATCTTCCTCACCAAAAAGTATACCTTAAAAAAAAAAGAAAAAGCACAACTGTGTGTCCTTAATGAAAGTCAAAGAGATTAAAGAGAGAAACAAACAGATGGGGAAATATTTAGACAAACAGGTATTTAAGGGCGGTTAAGACTGTTAGGGTGTTAACAGGACAAACAGATTTTATATACCCCTGGCAATTAAACAGGAGATATGGTAGTCAAATTTGGTCTACATTTAGCCAGCTGTAGAACACAGCAAAAAATCTCCCCAAACAAATGAAATTTGATAAGAAATTTTAGTGGATTGTTGAAAATAGCTCTTAAAAATGACCAGGCTATCTAGAAAGCAAAAAAAAAAAAAAGAATAGGAATAAAACAATTTGCAGTAATATAATAGCTCTA
>NW_025793710.1:0-1375 GCF_021613505.1 Equus quagga | reverse complement strand
TCTGAGCCAAACTAAGCCTTGGCAAGGCCAGGTCTCATTCCCCGTGGTAGGTGAAGCAGAGTCAGCATCCAGCCATCCTCAAGGAAGCTCACCCTTTGGCTTCCTGGCATCCTCAGGGGCCAGCATCCCCACACCAGCCTGTGTGTCTCTACCAGCCAGCTTAAAATCAAAGAAAAATCGTTGAATCCCAGTGGAAATACTATCTGATTAAAATATGCACATATATTTTAATATACTCTGATCTGTATCCCATTGAGATTCAGAAAAGGTTTGGAAGAATTTCATAGTTCTTAAAATACTAGAACTGTCAGCTATAGTGGACACTCAAGTTTCCTTATTGTCTTAGAATGTTAACTCAGCCATTCTGAGTTTTAAATACAAAATAAATGTGAGTAAGAGAGTGAGCCAAAACTTTATAAATATTCACTTATGAAAGATAAATGATTTGGATTGGGGAGATAAAAACAAATCATTAATCTGTGGGCACCAAACCTTTTATTTATGTTCATAAACTGAGGCTAGGATGATTATTGTAGGTGGATCAATTTTTGAACTTCTGTGTATTACTAAATTATTTTTTCTCATTAATAAAGGGGAAAATTGATTATATCTTAACACCTGGACAATTTTTAAATTTCTATAAAATGTTGTTTGATCTTACTATTAAGGCATTATCCTTATGCTCTGTGGAATACAGCTTCAAATTCATCATTACCTATATACCATTACTGTCTAAAACTTAACCTTTCTTTGTTGCAGTTAGAAAATGATTGATTAAATAATGTTTCATTATTCTTTACAAAGCAAGATCACCTTGATGTTTAAATTAAACTATGAAGCACCCTTGCAAAATAAAGGGGCCACGTTTCCTCTGTGGTGGCTGTTGACCCTGCTGGTTATTTCAGGGTTAAAACAGACTGAAGCTGTCATGGTCCTGCTTTGCCTAATCCTGCTCCTTCTAAGTCCTTTGACCCCGGCAAGCCTGAAGTATAACGAAGCCTAAAGACACCAACACTGAGTAATGGGGATGACCTAAAATGTTAAGCATTTTGGTTAATTCTATCATTTTTTTAATTTAAAGATAATTTAAATCAGATTGTTGAAAAACCAAATGTCGCGCCTCCTGCCTCTTACACTTATAAAATGGATGAGGTTCAAAACCGCATAAAGGAAATACTAAACAAGCATAACAATGGCATTTGGATATCTAAGCTTCCACATTTTTACAAAGAGTTATATAAGGAAGAACTTAATCAAGGAATTTTACAGCAGTTTGAACACTGGCCTCATATTTGCACGGTACATTTCTCCTTGTTCCTTCATCCTGATGCCTCCTTCCTGCCCCACTTTCAGATTTTGAGTTATTAGTCATATC
>NW_025793709.1:0-1578 GCF_021613505.1 Equus quagga | reverse complement strand
AGTAGAGACACAGCCTCAAAGGGATGTAATTGCAATGATGCAAGTCTGCACATTTTGAAATTGTGTGCCATTTGAAAATGGCACTGTGCCCTCTTTTAGACCAGGTCTATTACTCAAAGGGGGACATCTTATTAATTATGTTTCTTCTAAGACACAGATTGCAAACTGTTTACAAGTTAAGCTCAAAATGCAGCCAAATGGCAGACACAGTTCTGTAAATGATCTTGTAAACAGCTTAGCTGGCTGTCTTTTTTGGCAACATTTTCTATTCAGATGAAACTTAAATTCCTCTACCACCACAAAGGTTGTTTTCTACTTAAGTCTTTGGACACTTACAGCATCTGTTTTAAATCTTTCTTTAAAATCATTAGATACTCTGGTCCTATCAGAATAACTTCCCATGAAATGATTGGATGATTTGTTCCCAGCGCAGGTCTTACTTGCCTCCACACTTGGATTTGCTGTGTTGAAACTCTAATATGTCATGATTCCCAGCTCTTTTGTAGATGAAAGTTCATGTGAGTGCATCCTGCATGGGGCCAGGCATTTGGTGACGCTGACAGGATCCTAGAAATTTTACTTGCACAACGTCTACCTTCTACTTACTGGGTCCATCAGGTAAACTGCCTTTTGGAGGCAATAGAGATGACATCAGACTGAGTTTTGGAGGTGACTAATAACTTGAATATTAAACATGTTATTATTACTTTGAACTACCATTTTGAAATCATTGAAATAATTGAATCACCTATACACACAGACAATTATGTTGTGCTTAAAATGTGTCAGCAGTTTACCAGTTTTATCTGTACATACAAATTGCAGCTTTGGGATGTAGAGCCTTGAGCTATTAACCGCTTTTAGCTTGATTTACTTTAATTTCTTTGAAAAATTATTAAAACTTGAGAGTCTACATTTTGGCCTCTATCCAGATAATGAGATTAGCAAATAAAAGAGTGTGTTCTTGTTTCAGAGATGAGCTCTTAGGAAAGGAAGGAACAGCACTAGCTGGGTATGTCTAGGATGGTTTTAGAGAGATCTTTCATGCAACTCTGTCTCTGTGTGTGTGTATATATGCACATATACATACTATACATGTATATAGTTCTATATATGTTTCTGCTTTTCTCTTGTACTAATTTTCTTTTACCTTTATTTTTCTACTAATCACATTTGAGAATGAACCTATATGGTGTTTTCTTTCTGTTTTGATTAGTTAATGATACATCAAATTTCTGGCTTTAATTTTTAATGTAGAGATGAATCAGACTTTAAAAATGTATTTATTTATCTATCTATATAAAAGCACACATGTTCATTTATGAGCAGCCCTGCCCACAAGTGTGGTTTTGGTGCCGGTGCTGAGGGTGGTGCTGAAGATTTGCTCAGAGATGAGGTGATGATGTCAAGAAAGGTCATTCAGGGATTAACCCAACTCCTTCTGAAAGCATTTCAAAACACATTAATTTTGTATCTATGATGGTATAGTAGTTTCCACCCCATAAAAGTACTTTGGTAGAATTCCATCCCTGCACATGTCTCGAGGAAAACAAAGTGAGTTAGGATGAGTTATAAAGA
>NW_025793708.1:10393-16124 GCF_021613505.1 Equus quagga | reverse complement strand
CCTCAGCTCCAATGACAAACACAGGCTCAGAGTGAAGGGGTTGAAGATGATACTCCAAGCTAATGGCAAACAAATGAAAGCAGTTGTCACAATACTTGTATCAGACAAAGTAGATTTCAAGATAAGGCAGGTAAAGAGAGACATAGAGGGTCAGTATATAATGATCAAAGGGACACTACGTCAAGAAGAAATAATGCTTATAAATATCTATGGACCCAACACAGGAGCACCAAAGTTCATAAAGCAACTATTAACAAACCTAAAAGAAGATATCAAAAATAACACAATAATAGTAGGGGACCTCTACACCCCACTCACATCATTGAACAGATCATCCAGACAGACAATCAACAAGGAAACAGTGGAATTAAATGAAAAGCTAAAACAGTTGGAATTAATAGACATATATAGAACACTCCATCCAAAACAGCAGAATACACATTCTTCTCAAGTACACACAGAACATTCTCAAGGATAGGCCATGTGTTGGGAAACAAGGCAAGCCTCTATAAATTAAAAAAAAATGTAAATAATAACAAGTATCTTCTCTGATCATAATGCTATAAAGCTAGAAATTAATTACAAGAAAAAAGCTGAGAAAGGGACAAAGATGTGGGGACTAAACAATATGCTATTGAACAAGCAATGGATCATCGAAGAAATTAAAGAAGAAATAAAAAAAATCTGGAGACAAATGAAAATGATAATATGCCATTCCAATTCATATGGGATACTGCAAAAGCTGTATTAAGAGGGAAATTCATTGCAATACATGCACACCTTAACAAACAAGAAAAATCCCAAATAAGTGATCTCAAATTAAACCTAATTGAATTAGAGAAAGAAAAACAAACAAAGCCAAAAGTCAGCAGAAGGGGAGAAATAATAAAAATAAGAGCAGAAATAAATGCTATTGAAACGAAAAAGGCAGTAGAAACGATCAATGAAACAGCTGATTCTTTGAGAAGATAAATAAAATTGACAAACCCCTAGCCAGACTTACAAAGAAAGAAAGAGAGAAAGCTCAAATAAACAAAATCAGAAGTGAAAGAGGGCAAATGACAACAGACTCCACAAAAATACAACGGATTATAAGAGAATACTATGAAAAACCATATGCCAACAAAATGGATAACCTAGAGGAAATGGATAAATTCTGAGACTCTTACAATCTCCCAAAGCTAAGTGAAGTAGAAGCAGACAATCTGAACAGACCAATCACAAGGAAGGAGATTGAAACAGCAATCAAAAGCATCCCAAAGAATAAAACCCCAGGTCCAGACAGCTTTCTTGGGGAATTCTACCAGACTTTCAGAGAAGGCTTGATACCTATCCTTTTCAAGCTATTCCAAAAAATTAGAGAGGATGGAACACTTTCTAACACATTCTATGAGGCCAACATCACCCTGATACCAAAGCCTGACAAGGACAGCACGAAAAAGGAGAACTACAGGCCAACAGCACTGATGAACATCAATGCAAAAATTCTCAGCAAAATTTTGGCAACCCAAATTCAGCAATTCATGAAAAGGATCACACATCATGATCAAGTGGGATTCATACCAGGGACTCAGGGATGGCTCAACATCCACAAATCAATCAACAAATTGAGGAATAAAAACCACATAATCATCTCAATAGATGCAGAGAAAGCATTTGACAAGATCCAACAGTCATTTATGATAAAAACTCTGAACAAAATGGGGATAGAAGGAAATTACCTCAACATAATAAAGGCCATATGTGGCAAACCCACAGCCAACATCATACTCAATGGGAAAAAACTGAGTGCCATCCCCCTGAAAACAGGAATGAGACAAGGATGCTTCTATCCCCACTCTTATTCAACATAGTACTGAAGGTTTTGGCCAGAGCAATTAAGCAAGAGAAAGGAATAAAAGGAATCCAAATAGGGAGGGAAGAAGTGAAACTCTCGCTGTTTGCAGATGACATGATCTTCTATATAGAAAACCCCAAAGTTGGGGCCGGCTCCGTGGCCGAGTGGTTAAGTTTGTGCTCTCCACTGTGGCAGCCCAGGGTTCAGATCCTGGGTGCAGACATGGCACCGCTCGTCAGGGCATGTTGAGGCGGCGTCCCACATCCCACAACTAGAAGGACCTGCAACTAGGGTATACAACTATGTACAGGGGGGTGGGTTTGGGGAGACAAAGCAGAAAAAAAACCCCAAAGAATCCATTGGAAAACTTTTAGAAATAATCAACAACTACAGCAAATTTGCAGGGTATAATATCAACTTACATAAATCAGTAGCATATCTATACTCTAATAACAAACTAACAGAAAAAGAACTCAAGAACACAATCCCATTCACAATCACAACAAAAAGAATAAAATACCTCAGGGTGAATTTAACTAAGGAAGTGAAAGACCTATACAATGAAAACTACAAGGCTATCCTGAAAGAAATGGATGAGGACATTAAGACATGGAAAGACATTCCATGTGCATGGATTGGAAGAATAAACATAGCTAAAATGTCCATACTACCTAAAGCAATCTACAGATTCAATGCCATCCCAATCAGAATCCCAATGACATTCTTTACAGAAATAGAACAAAGAATCCTAAAATTCATATGGGGCAAGAAAAGACCCCAAATTGCTAATGCAATCCTGAGAAAAAAGAACACAGGTGGAGGCATCACAATCCTTGACTTTAAAACATACTACAAAGCGACAGTAATCAAAACAGCATGGTACTGGTGCAATAACAGGTGTACAGATCAATGGAAAAGAATTGAAAGCCCAGAAATAAAACCACACATCTGTGGACAGCCAATCTTTGACAAAGGAGCTGAGGACCTACAATGGAGAAAAGAAAGTCTTTTCAACAAATGGTGCTGGGAAAACTGGACAGCCACATGTAAAAGAATGAAAATTGACCATTCTTTTTCACCATTCACAAAAATAAACTCTAAGTGGATCACAGACCTAAAGGTAAGACCTGAAACTATAAGGCTTCTAGAAGAAAATATAGGCCTTACACTCTTTAACATCTGCATTAAAAGGATCTTTTCAGACACCATGTTTCTCAGACAAGGGAAACAATAGAAAGAATAAACAAATAGACTTCATCAGACTAAAGAGCTTCTTCAAGGCAAGGGAAAACAGGATTGAAACAAAAAAAGAACCCACTAATTGCGAAACAATATTTGCAAGTCATGTATCCACCAAGGGGTAAGCTCCATAATATATAAAGAACTCACATAACTCAACAACCAAAAATCAAACAATCCAGTCAAAAACGGGCACGAGACGTGAACAGACATTTCTCCAAAGAAGATATATGGGTGGCCAACAGGCACGTGAAAAGATGTTCATCATAACTGATCATCAGAGAAATGCAAATCAAAACTACACTAAAATATCACCTTACCCTCCTTAGAATGGCAAAAATAACCCAAACAAAAAGTAGCAAATGTTGGAGAGGTTGTGGAGAAAAAGCCACCCTCACGCACTGCTGGTGGGAATGAAAACTGGTGCAGCCACTATGGAAAACAGTATGGAGATTTCTCAAAAAAATAAAAATAGAAATACCATATGACCCAGCCATCCCACTAGTGGGTATCTATCCAAAGAGCTTGCAGTCAGCAATTCCAAAAGTCCCATGCACCCACATGTTCATTGCAGCATTATTTATTTACAATAGCCAAGAAGTTGAAGCAACCTAAGTGCCCATCAACTGATGATTGGATAAATAAGATATGGTCTATATATATATACAATAGAATACTACTCAGCCATAAAAAAGAATAAAATCGTCTCATTCACAACAACATGGATGGACCTTGAGGGAATTATGTTAAGTGAAATAAGCCTGATAGAGAAGGACAATCTCTGTATGACTCCACTCATATGAGGAATTTAAACATGTAGACAAAGAGAGCAGATTAGTGGCTACCAGGGGAAAGGGGGGATAGGGGTGGGCACAAAGGGTGAGGGGGTGCACCTACAACACAACTGACAGACAATAATGTACAACTGAAATTTCACAAGATTGTAACCTATCATAAACAATAAAAATTAACTTAAACATATATTTTGTTGTTTATAATAGAGTCAATTGAAGGTATCAACGGTTTCAAGTATATTAGCCACAAAATAAAACCTTGAACAAAATCATAAGCAGAATAATGAAAATATTAAGATGATATTAAAAATAAATGCTGTTCCAATATTATCAGAAATATTAGAGGGAGATATAGATAAGAAACTAGAGTACATGGGTATTTATCAAGAATAATTATTTTGCCTTTGCTATTTTTAATCAGTGAAAAGCTTTAAAAATTTTGGATTTGTGTGAACATATATAGATATTTACAAAAAATCTAGTTTGGGTAATAACTTTTGAGTAGAAAGATTTTTGGGTCTTCTGAAGTAATAAAATTGAACTGAATATCAATTACAGTAATTATATAATATAGATTATTTTTAGTGCCCCCCCTAGTGCATTTAGTACCATCCACATTATTCCAGTTTCAGAAATAAATTATATGATCACCATTGTTATTAGACTCTAACAAGTGTTGAAAAGTCGTGAAGAAAATAATAAAACAGTGCTTAGGAGACCAAACCCACATATTTCAGCATTTTATGAAGACGAGGGTTAAGAGTATTTCCTTTCCTACAAAATTGCATATATGCATGTAGTCAGACAGACAGACAGACAGATAGATAATGACAGCAATAGACATAGAGAGTGCAGGCATAACTTTCCTTATCTATGGAAATATAAACAAACCTTTAAACCCAGGCCCTACACGCTGAGTCCAGTTTGTTTGCTTGTTTATTTTAAACTAGGCTATTTTATGACAGACCCAATCTTTGTACCCTCCAAACTCTTATATTTAGTGATCATTATACTTGAATCAAGGAAGAAGTTTTGGTTTCTTTGAAATTTCTATATGTGAAATGGCATCTCAATGTTTTAGAAATATAGCTCATGTGAAAATGACCATGAAAGTGCTAAATGATGATGTAATAAATTGATGATTTATAGCTGACTGACTTAGCACAAAGATTATTACATGATACCAAATGGGACATACAACCTAAGCTCTGGAGCTACAGAATTATTTCTGATATTTTACATCCTGTTCCTTCCTGTGTACCCATATGGTTAATAGTACAAGTCACACTATTTACCTGAATTTCTGTGTAGACTATGAGTTCTCAAATGTTTCCTAGGTTTTTCTGGTCAATGAATGGAAGATTTCCAGTGTGGCACAGCTGGTGTTCCCACGGTCTTTAGGAAGATAGTCCATGAAGATTTCTCAAGTGTAAACTGGTACTGTAGCTTTGTCATGAGTTGAAGACAACAGAATGTGTATTTTTATATTCACTTTCTTTCTTGTTCAGTGTTGGTGGAGAGTACCTAGCCTCCTGCATTACTCTAGCAGGCTCCTGGGATTCTTTTAAAGCTAGAATATGTTTCCAAGTGGAATTTTCTGATTTTCAATGAATTTTTATATTTGAGTCCTCATGAGAGTTTTATATGCATCTTCTTTGCCATCTTTACACATCGCTCTTTGCACTTAAATTCAATACATGTTAACATTTGATAAATCTTTTTTTTCCAGAAGAAAACTCTTTCAAAACTATTACCCCAATATCTAGAAATGCACATTATAGTGGAAAAAGCTTTGGTAAGTCCTTCCCTTCCTCCCCCCCCCCCCCCCCCCCCCCCCCCCCCCCCCCCCCCCCCCCCCCCC
>NW_025793708.1:0-10293 GCF_021613505.1 Equus quagga | reverse complement strand
TAAAAGAATGAAAATTGACCATTCTTTTTCACCATTCACAAAAATAAACTCTAAGTGGATCACAGACCTAAAGGTAAGACCTGAAACTATAAGGCTTCTGGAAGAAAATATAGGCATTACACTCTTTAACATCTGTATTAAAAGGATCTTTTCAGACACCATGTTTCTCAAACAAGGAAAACAATAGAAAGAATAAACAAATAGACTTCATCAGACTAAAGAGCTTCTTCAAGGCAAGGGAAAACAGGATTGAAACAAAAAAAGAACCCACTAATTGCGAAAAAATATTTGCAAGTCATATATCCGCCAAGGGGTAATCTCCATAATATATAAAGAACTCACATAACTCAACAACCAAAAATCAAACAAGCCAGTCAAAAACGGGCAGGAGAAGTGAACAGACATTTCTCCAAAGAAGATAATATGGATGGCCAACAGGCACGTGAAAAGATGTTCATCATAACTGATCATCAGAGAAATGCAAATCAAAACTACACTAAAATATCACCTTACCCTCCTTAGAATGGCAAAAATAACCCAAACAAAAAGTAGCAAATGTTGGAGAGGTTGTGGAGAAAAAGCAACCCTCACACACTGCTGGTGGGAATGCAAACTGGTGCAGCCACTATGGAAAACAGTATGGAGATTTCTAAAAAAAATTAAAAATAGAAATACCATATGAGCCAGTCATCCCACTAGTGGGTATCTATCCAAAGAGCTTGAAGTCAGCAATTCCAAAAGTCCTATGCACCCACATGTTCATTGCAGCATTATTTATTTACAATAGCCAAGAAGTTGAAGCAACCTAAGTGCCCATCAAATGATGATTGGATAAATAAGATATGGTCTATATATATACAATAGAATACTACTTAGCCATAGAAAAGAATAAAATTGTCTCATTCACAACAACATGGATGGACCTTGAGGGAATTATGTTAAGTGAAATAAGCCTGATAGAGAAGGACAATCTCTGTATGACTCCACTCATATGAGGAATTTAAACATGTAGACAAAGAGAGCAGATTAGTGGCTACCAGGGGAAAGGGGGGATAGGGGTGGGCACAAAGGGTGAGGGGGTGCACCTACAACACAACTGACAGACAATAATGTACAACTGAAATTTCACAAGATTGTAACCTATCATAAACAATAAAAATTAACTTAAACATATATTTTGTTGTTTATAATAGAGTCAATTGAAGGTATCAACGGTTTCAAGTATATTAGCCACAAAATAAAACCTTGAACAAAATCATAAGCAGAATAATGAAAATATTAAGATGATATTAAAAATAAATGCTGTTCCAATATTATCAGAAATATTAGAGGGAGATATAGATAAGAAACTAGAGTACATGGGTATTTATCAAGAATAATTATTTTGCCTTTGCTATTTTTAATCAGTGAAAAGCTTTAAAAATTTTGGATTTGTGTGAACATATATAGATATTTACAAAAAATCTAGTTTGGGTAATAACTTTTGAGTAGAAAGATTTTTGGGTCTTCTGAAGTAATAAAATTGAACTGAATATCAATTACAATAATTATATAATATAGATTATTTTTAGTGCCCCCCCCAGTGCATTTAGTACCATCCACATTATTCCAGTTGCAGCAATAAGTTATATGATCACCATTGTTATAAGACTCTAGCAAGTGTTGAAAAGTCGTGAAGAAAATAATAAAACAGTGCTTAGGAGAACAAACCCACATATTTCAGCATTTTATGAATACGAGAGTTAAGAGTACTTCCTTTCCTACAAAATTGCATATATGCATGTAGTCAGACAGACAGACAGACAGATAATGACAGCAATAGACATAGGGGGTGCAGGTATAACTTTCCTTACCTATGGAAATATAAACAAGCCTTAAACCCAGGCCCTACACGCTGAGTCCAGTTTGTTTGCTTGTTTATTTTAACCTAGGCTATTTTATGACAGACCCAGTCTTTGTACCCTCCAAACTCTTACATTTAGTGATCATTATACTTGAATCAAGGAAGAAGTTTTGGTTTCTTTGAAATTTCTATATGTGAAATGGCATCTCAATGTTTTAGAAATATAGCTCATGTGAAAATGACCATGAAAGTGCTAAATGATGACGTAATAAATTGGTGATTTATAGCTGACTGACTTAGCACAAAGATTATTACATGATACCAAATGGGACATACAACCTAAGCTCTGGAGCTACAGAATTATTTCTGATATTTTACATCCTATTCCTTCCTGTGTAGCCATATGGTTAATAGTACAAGTCACACTATTTACCTGAATTTCTGTGTAGACTATGAGTTCTCAAATGTTTCCTAGGTTTTTCTGTTCAATGAATGGAAGATTTCCAGTGTGGCACAGCTGGTGTTCCCACGGTCTTTAGGAAGATAGTCCATGAAGATTTCTCAAGTGTAAACTGGTACTGTAGGTTTGTCATGAGTTGAAGACAACAGAATATGTATCTTTATATTCACTTTCTTTCTCATTCGGTGTTGGTAGAGAGTACCTAGCCTCCTGCATTACTCTAGCAGGCTCCTAGGATTCTTTTAAAGCGGGAATATGTTTGCAAGTGGAATTTTCTGGTTTTCAATTAATTTTTATATTTGAGTCCTCATGAGAGTTTTATATGCATCTTCTTTGCCATCTTTACACGTCGCTCTTTGCACTTTAAATTCAATACATGTTAACATTTGATAAATCTCTCTTTTTTTCCAGAAGAAAACTCTTTCAAAACTATTACCCCAATATCTAGAAATGCACATTATAGTGGAAAAAGCTTTGGTAAGTCCTTCCCTTCCTCCCCCACTCCCTCCCTCCCTCCTTCCCTCCCTTCCTCCCTCTCTCTCTCCCTCTCTCTCTCCCTCCCTCTCTGTCTCCCTCCCTCTCTCCCCCATCTCCCCCTCCCTTCTCCTTCCCTCTTTCCCTCTCTGTCTCTTTTTAAACTTATGACAATTTTTCCTTAATTTCAAAGACATAATGGATTTTTTAATCATTTACAAACAGAGATATTTCATTTTAGACGTTACTCAGTTATGACTAAAAGCCCAAACCAGCCTAGGACCGTCCTACACAATCTACCTGCCTCCCACCCCACTCAGTCCAGTATGTTTTTGACGTCACTTCCTAGCAGCCTTGCCCTTCCCTTAACCTGCTCCAGCATCTCTGGTCTCATTGTTTTCTTTGAACATAGCAGGTATTTACCATCTTACCAATCCACTTAATATTTTTCCAACTTTGTTGAAGAATAATTGACAAATATAATTGTATATGTTTAAAGTATACAACTTATGATTTGATGTACATATACACTGTGGATTGATCACCAAGATCAAGCTAATTAACACATCCATCACCTCACATAATTAACTCTTTTCCTTTCTTGGGTGTGTGTGTGTGTTGAGAACACATAAGATCTACTCTCAGGAACTTTCACGTATACAATATCATATTATTAATTCTAGTCCTCATGATTAGATCCTCAGAACTTCTTCTTATAACTGAATGTTTGTATCCTTTGACATGCATCTTTCTTTCCCCCTTCCTCCAGCCATTGACAGCCACCATTCTTTCTATTCTGTTTCTATGAAATTGGCTTTATTTTTTTTTTTTTAGATTCCACATATAAGTGATCCATACAGTTTTTGTCTTTCTTTGTCTGGCTTATTTCACGAAGTATAATGCCCTCCAGGTTCATCAGATTGTTGAAAATGGAAGGATTTTCTTGGTTTTACAACTGAATAATATTCCATTTTCTATATATACCACATTTTCCTTGTCCATTTGTCCATTGATGGACACTTAGGTTGTCTCCATATCTAGGCTATTGTGATTAATACTGCAATGAACATGGGAATGCAGACATCTCTTTGAAATGTTGATTTTGTTTTGCTGGATCATATGGTAGTTCTATTTTTAGTATTTAAAGAACTGGCATACTGTTTTCCATAATGGCTGTACCAATTTACATTCCCATACGGTGTGCAAGGGTTCCCTTTTCTTCACATCCTTGCCAACGTTTGATATCTCTTGTCTTGTTGATAATAGCCATTCTAACAGGTGAAAGATGATATCCATTGTGGTTTGTATTTCCATTTCCCTGATGATTACTGATGTTGAACACCTTTTCATGCACCTATTTTTCACATATAGTTTTTCTGATTCATCTCTGATTGATAAAAGTATGTGGTGTGAGATTGAGGTTAAGACTGATTCTTTTCCACGTCATTTGCTCCGGCACCATTTGTAAAAAGTGATCCATTTTATCTTATTCAATCGTGGTGGTAATTTTGAAAAAGTCAGGTAATGGAATATGCATGGCCTATTTCTTGAATCTTTATTCTTTTTCATTGGCCTGTTTATGTTTTGTGTAATCGATGCTACACTGTTGTAATTGCTGTACGTTTATTGCTGTTTCGTTTATTTGTTTAAATTCTCTTCTTATTCTTCGTCGTTGCTTTGAGTATTCTGGGTCCTTCACATTTAAACACATTTTAGAATTGCTCTACAAGTTTCCACACACACTCATACAAACGTGGAAAATAACTGTGATTTTGATTTGGGGATTGATTTGAATGCTTAGGTCACTTTGAGGTGAGTGGTCATGTTAACAGTATTGAGTCTCCCAATCCATATGTACACACATAGCTTGACATTTTTTGTCAATTTCTTTCATCAGTGTCCTGTAGTGACCTTGAACATCCTTATTGGCTTTATTGTTGTGTTTGATGGTTTATCAAATGGGTACTTTTTACTAGTAAATGTTTTTTTTACTTTAACATTTCAGTTTTTCTTGCTAGTTTATAAAATATGGCTGATTTTTTTAATATATTCATCTTATATCCTGTGATATATGTTGTTAATTCTTAGGAGGGGTTCTTTTGGTAGATTTCTTTGAAAATTCTATGTACACAATCATATCTGTGAATAATGACACTTTTAATTCCCCTTTTCTAATTTTTGATTTCCTTTTCTTGCTTTTGTATATTTGTTGTTTGCTTTTGTTCCCTTTTCTTCCTTTATTGTCTTAGCTGGGCTCTCCAATACATATGAATGTGTTGTGTACATTACTAACCTTTTCCCTGCATTATAGGGTAGCCATTTTCTATAAGTACATGTTAGTTATTAATTTTGGTAGATAACCTTTATGATATTGAGGAAGTGCCCATGAAATCTTGGTTTTCTGAGATTTTTAAAATCGTGGACAGTTGTTGAATTTTATCAAATGCTTTTTTCTGTACCCATTGAGATGATTATATATTTTTTAAAACCACCCTTGTGTTTCTAAAATATATCCTATTTATTCAATTTATTTTATCCATTTTTACAAGTCATGGATCTTTAATATTCTGGTTAGGATTTTAGGGTTTATGTTTGTGAAATAATGGTATGTAATATTCCTTTCTTATAATGTTTTGTTTCATTGCAGTATCAAGATTATGCAGGCCTCATAAAATGAATTAGTTTTACTCTTCCAGTATTCTGTTCAAGAATTTAACAGTATGGGTTTGATCTCTTCCATATATATTTGGAAGAATTCACCTCTGAAGCCATATAGATGTCAAGTTTTCTTGGAGGAAATATTGTTAAGTACAGATGTAATTGCTTTGACATGAATAGAGAAGTTCAGATTTTTAAATTTTTGTTTCACTTTCTCTAAGTTAAATTCTCAAGGAAGTTTTTCATATTATCTAAGTTTTCAAATTATTGGAGTAAAGGTGTTCATAATATCCTCTTATTATCATTTAAAAATTTTTAAAGTTGTAGTGATTTCACCATTTCTATTGCTCACCATTTCTATTGATGGTTTCTCTTTGCTCTTTTGTTTTACAATAGAGTCATCAAAACAGGAAAATTAACATGCTTACTATACCATTTACTAGTCTGTAGATTTTGTTTGAATTTTGACAGTTTCCCCACAAATGTTGTTTTTCTAGTCCAGCCTCCAATCCAGAGTCCTACATTCCATTGAGTTGTCATGTCTTTATTCTCCTCCAATCTGTTAGCAAACTATGGTCTTTCTTTGTCTTTCTTGTCCCTTGGTACCTTTCTTTGTCTTTCTTGGTACTTTTCTTATATTGGAAAATACTGCCAGTTGGTTCTTTTGCAGGATGTACCCAACATGAGTTTGCCTGATGTTTTCTCATGATTAGATTGAGAATCTATATTTTTGAGGAGAATACCAAGAAAGTGATCCTTCCTTCCTTTCTTTCTTTCTCTCTTTTTTTTTTTTTTTGCTGAGGAAGATTTGCTCTGAGCTAACAGCTGTTGCCAATCTTCCTGTTTTTTGCTGAGGAAGATTCACCTTGAGCTAACATCTGTGGCCAATCTTCCTTTATTTTGTATATGAGCTGCCACCACAGCATGGCTGCTGACAAGTGGTGTAGGTCCGTGCCCTGGAACCAAACCTGGGCCACCAAAGTGGAGCATAGCAAACTTAACCACTAGGCCACTGTGGCTGGCCCTTAAAAGTGATCCTTTCTTCTTAAGCTGTTGTTAAAGTAACACCGGTTTCATAAAACAAATTAGGATGTCTTTAACCCTTTTCTTATGTTCTGACAGATTTTGTGTATGAATGTTTTTATTTCTTCTTTCAATGTCTGTGAGAATTCACTTTTGTAGCCCTCTCAGCCTGGTGATTTATTTTTGGAAAGGTTTATTATTACATATTCCATTTTTTATAGTTATATGATTATATTTTTTGAACTTTACCTGAGTTAGGTATGGTAAGTAGTCTTTTCAATGGTATTTTCAAATGTATCAAAATTTGAAAACTTATTGGCATAAACATTTTTATACACCATTGCTATTTTAATATCTTATAGGATGTATAGTTTGGTCTCCCTTTCATTCCTGATATTGGTAATTCATATTATATATCTTATTTTCTTGATGGTACTTATTAGGGGTTTGTCAATTGTATTCATCTTTTCAAAGAACCTGTTTTTAGACTTTTGGGGGGTTTTTATGTTCATTTCCTATTTTATTGCTTTCTTCTGTTTCCTTTGGCATTTTCTCCCTTCCAGTTTCTTTGGTTTGAATGTTAAGATCATTAATTTTATGCACTTCTTATTTTATGATATATTCATGGTTAAAAATTTATATCTAGCCAAAGTGTCTTTACAATACAAGGTTTTTTCATTTGTTTCTAGTAACACAAGTTTTCATATGTCTGATTTCTATAAACATTTAGTTTTTAAAAAAATTATTTTCTAGTTCACTTGTGTGTGTGTATCTTTGTGTTAGACCGTTGGCTAATTTAGAATTACGTTAGTTAAATTCAAGATACTTGGGGATTTTCAAGTTATATTTTTGTTCATATCTAGTTTCATTACATATTTGTAACAGAACATTATCTGAATTATGTAAGTTCTTTGAAATGTATTGTGACTTCGTTTTATGGCCCAGTACATGGTCAGTTTTGTAAATGTTCCCTATGCATTTGGAAAGGATTTATTATATTCTTCCCTTGTTGGATGCAGTGCTCTATTGCCCGGGTCCCGCCCCGGCGGAGTCCAGGTTCCTGAGGGATGGACGGCGTCGGCGCAATGAGGGGAAAATAAAGGGGACGTGAGACTTGGGTTGGTGTTAGCAAGTCCGACTTTACTGTGCACAAGTGTCGTTTATATATTTTTCAGGATTAGTACAGAATCAGTTCTACAAATATTCTCAGAGAGATAAGGAAGTACAGAACGAGCACAAGAATATTTATTAGCATTCTATTCTATAGAGCATAAGGTTAATGGTAGTCTTCTCCGCAATTAGCTAG
Organism: Equus quagga; assembly: GCF_021613505.1. Lineage (NCBI taxonomy): Eukaryota > Metazoa > Chordata > Mammalia > Perissodactyla > Equidae > Equus > Equus quagga. Next base: position 2,529 of record NW_025793708.1, on the reverse strand, counting down.
TGTTTGTTGTCTCTAAGCTAAAGGAGATAGGTACCTAGGCGTCTGTTGTGATTCATGGTAAAGTTAAATCAAAGAGAGAAGGTCCAGGCCTCCGGACAGGACAGCAGTCTGTCTGGTTACATCCTGGTGGAGCCATCCCTGCCTCCCTCAATCATTTACGCCATTAGTGTAGACGGTTAATGGGAACAAAAGGTGACTCCAGGGTGTCTTATCCCCAGGGCTATCTGCATTCTCAGCGGGCAGTAAAACATCTTTACTTTTTCGCGCCCTTTAGGGGGTGGAAGCATTCCTTTGTCTTTTAGATTGTAGAGCTAACAGTCCCTTAAGCACACTGGCGGAGAAAGTATCATTTTGTTAGTAAAGTAAAGGGCTGAAAAGCTAAGCTAAACTGTATATCTTCAAGAATAAAAACAGAAATAAGTATAGACATAACCTTGCTAGAAAGCATGCATATAATTCAGAAAATATCAGGGGTGTCGGCCGGCCATTCTTCACCGAGGGGCATTCTTGCACCCCTCAGCCCTCCTACTCATCAATTATTTATTATTTATTGCTTTTAGGAGAAAACCTCTATAACATTTTAACAGAAAGCAGAAGGTCAAGAATATATATAGATACTTCTTGATCATCCAATTAACCAGCAAACTTAGAAGGACGATGCATATATATATATTTAGACAAAGAACTGGAGGGAGAAGGAAACATTAACCAGATAGAGGCCATAAACCTAACTCGACATCTTATCTGGACAGGATTCCTTTCTGCTTGTCTCAAATGGGACTGTGTGCTCCTCCAATAATTAACTGAAAAATATCTTGATAGTTACCTGCAGGTGGTCACATTCTCTTACTATATTTAATTTTCCCGGGAGGTAGTGCCTCCCAAGCAGCCACCCAAAGGAGGGAAACTGGAGGTTAAGAAAGGAAAAGGAATGAAGGGCAGTTAGAAGCAGCACAGGTTTCAGAACTATGTGAGGGGCTGGCCGGTTATTCTTCACCAAGGGGCGACCCTGCACCCCTTGGCGTTAATCGGCTGGACCCTGTCAAACAGCCGATCAAATGATGTAGCCACGGCTCCCAGCACTCTATGCATATTTATAAGTCAAATCTTTTAATTGTGTTGTTCAGGGCTTCTGTGTTTACTGGGTTTTCCCCCTCTTGTCCTATCAGTTACTAAGACAGTTATGTTAATATCTTGAACTATTATTGTGGAGTTCTTAAATTCTTGATTTGTGTCAATTTTGTTTTCCAGATTTTTATGACACGTCCAAATCAAACATTGCTATGTCTTCCTCATATATTGAGAATTTTGTCTGTGTGAAATACACCTTTGGAACTAGTGATATTTTCCAAAATGTCATGACATTTAGTATAGGAAATTATACTTCTACTATTTGATGATCTTGAGTATTTGCAAACAGAATGTCATAAATAAAGATTTTTCTTATTTGTGTATTTTATAGGAATATATTTCATATATCTAACACTTGCATAATGCAGTGTCTTTTGTATGACAACACATTTTGTCTAGAATGTATTAAATTTTTAATTCATCCAAAAGAAATTTGTAATTAATTTTACATTTCTTCTTTTATTAGCATTTCTAAGCAGTATATCAATTTCAATAACTGTTACAATTGCGAGTGAACAAGCTACACAGATTTCTAAGACTTGGTAGGGATTTCTTATTGTCAGTTTGTGAATTTGGCAACTTTTGCGGAGGTATTAAGCATTTTATAATGACTCAAAGAACACTGTTTTCATTAAGCTCCCAAAATAAGTCCATATCTCTTAAGAACTTACCAGTTTCAGAGGAAAACTGCTTTCCTTTCTGTTTTCCTTTACATTATTTCATCTTATTCTTTCTCAAAATTTTTGAATCATACATTCTACATAATTTTTACTTTACATCATTGTGTTTTCTGTCTTTTTTTCCTGTAGATATTATTTGAGCATTTTGATCATTGTTTTATGGATTTTTTTAATTTGCTCTTCTTTATTTACTAAGCATGCAATGGGAGGTGCTATGATTTCCTCCATATCATTAAAAATTTCTAGCGCAAGAAATCACTTTATAATTGGCAGAAATCCGTGAAGTTATTTTAGTACTTCTTGATGATTTCATTTGTTTCTGCTCGAGACTGTCTTTAAAATATATAACAAGTGAGGGGTGGGCCCCATGGCTGAGTGGTTGAAGTGCTGCGCAATCTGCTTTGGCAGCCTGGGTTTGTGAGTTGGGATCCCAGGCATGGACTACTCCACTCATCAGCCATGGTGTGGAGGCATCTCACATACAAAGTAGATGAAGATTGCCATGGATGTTAGCTCAGGGCAAATCTTCCTCATCAAATATATATATAAGTGAGAATCTATTTTGAATGCCCAAGTATGATTTTTCTTTGTTTTTTTTAACTATAAATGTTGTCATTTTTAGATTAGTATGATTTAAATCAGTTGACAAGCCCTGTGGCTTTTCTGCCTGGTATCATCAAGATATATTCACTATACAAAAAAATTGCTATTGCTCACA
>NW_025793707.1:0-1246 GCF_021613505.1 Equus quagga | reverse complement strand
TCTTGAATTGAGGCAGGTTTCCAGCATAAATAGAGATAAATGCAGACTCTGTAGCACTTGAATTCAAGATCATATGTAACTGTGACAACTTGGGGCAAATGTGACTCAATTGAGTCTGGAGAATGATTCATTATGAGCATTTAGTAGGAAAACTGATTTAGGAGAATGGTCCTTCCTCTGCTTAGGTGATAATAAGCAAACTCTTTCGGTGGCACTAGTAATCAAACAAACAAATTGGAATGGACTCCACAGCTCCAGTTTCAGTGAATGTGCTATTCTTCACATGTAATGTTCAGTGGATCATGGATTCTGGAGAACTCCTGCTCCTTTGACTCATAGGAATGCTTATGTGAAGTGCGGATATTGCAGTACACTGCCGACTCTCCCTTGATGTGAAGTTAGATGCAGGAAGTGGCCAGAGAGTGATGGGCCCCCAGAGGGAGGGGGAGGGCCTGCATCTTGATTCCTCACAGAGCTGGAGCACTGTGCCAAGAGCACCCATGTCTGGGTCCAATGGTCAGTCTTGTCTTAGGACAGGATCTAAGAGTCCCTCGGGAAGCATTCCTTGCCAGACCTGAAGCCAGAACTTCCATCTCAAATGGCTGAGACAAGAACTCCCAGGTCCATGTTTCTAGGGCTTGTGCCTGGATGCTGTTGTCGCCAGGCCACACTGCTCATCTCTGCGGAGCTGCTTTATCTGCGGTAGATGCTCCTGTTCCTCAGAACAGCACCATGGGGGGACGTGTCAGCACAGCCTGGAAGCAGGAACCTACAAGATATAAAACATAGAGGGAGGTGAGATTTGGGGTCCCTGCTCACTTTCTCTACAGCCTAATTCCCTTGAGAATTCATTGTACATGTTTGAGATTGGCAGAGATGTTGGTAAGTGAGGGAGAAATTGCAAAAAGAAGAAAGTCACCAGTATGGGAATGAGAAAATCCGAAAATAAACTGACAAGAAAGTCTTGCTGCTCCTGTGCTGTGTAAGGAGGGGAAGGCTCCAGGGAGGCCAGCTACTGACTCACTTTTCATTTCCTCACTTGAGCAAATGATGAGACACTCCAAAACAAAGGGCAACATAAAATTCCATCTAAACCTGACACTGCTGGAGGGATGAGATTGGCTCTGGTGTCAAAGAGGTTGACTCTCATTCTCCTGGCTGGGGGCATTGAAAGAGGACTGGGACCCTTGGGATAAAGCGGTCAATAATGTTCACCTTCAGACTTAATTATGATCAAGAGCTTCTG
>NW_025793706.1:0-9277 GCF_021613505.1 Equus quagga | reverse complement strand
AGGAGTCAACAGAAGTAAAGAACTTGGACATGGTGGCCCATAGCTGGTGCTCCATAAACAGCAGCTGTTATCACCAACAGTGCAGGGAGCTGCCCCCAAGGGCTGCTCGGGACCTTAGACTCCAGAGTCAGGCAGACCTGTGCTGGAATCATTGTTTGCCTCTCACTAGCTGTGACTTCCTTTGAAAAATTCTGCCCTGGTAGGCACTCTCAGCAGCAAGTGAGTGGGAACCCAACTCGAATTGCCTCAGGCATAACTGGGAAGCCCAAGGGAAGAGCAAGAGAGCAAGCTGTAGAACCGGTCCATCTGGACACTGGCTCCACTTACCTGCAATTCCCCTGGCCAGGTTCTTTCTGGAGAGAAAGGAGGGAGAAGGCGAAGGGGAGAGTAAATGAGGAGCAGGTCAGGGGTGGGCAGGACCTCTGAGGTGCTGGAGCTAAGTCCTGAGATGGGCAGACCGGGCCCTGGACACTCTCCCTGTGCCCACTCCTAACCCAACAACAAAGACTGTCTAGCCCAAGACCTGGAAGCATATGGTCCTGCACAGGCTGGCACAACATTGTTGTCATCACCTGGTCCCCAACCTAGGGCTCCCACCTTTCCAGTTCTCTTCTATTTCTTCACCAGTCTGGTTGAGCCAAGTGTTTTTTCACATCATGCTCTGCACTTCAAACTACAACACTCAACAAAGGCACAGCCTCACCTGTGTTTAGACACCTGTCATCTCAGCCCCAGAGCCCTGGACTTCCGGGCAGTCAAAGCAAAGTGGTATAAGAGAAGGAGCAGGGCCCAGAGCTGAGCAACCTGGGTTCCGGTCCTGCCCCGGCCCAACCTGCTGACCACCAATGTGAACTTAAACAAGACTTTCACCAGCTGCACCGCTTCCTCGTCTATGAAATGGAAGATATTATTACCCCTGCATGGAAGGCCCCTCTCTCCTCTATGGGGGAATTCCTTCCATATGTTCTTGGAGGAGAGGAGCCAGAGACCCATCTCCATAGACCCTCCCCAGCTCGTGGGGAAAAGGGGGACAGCAGCCATCCGCTCCACACCCACCATCCAGGACATGCTCCCTTGGAGAAGCCCTGGCACAGCACAGGCCATGATCAGTGTGACCCGAAGTCCCACTTTTAAGGAGCCCCCCTCAAGATGCTCACTCATGTGCATGAGGATGCGTGAACCAAGATGCTCCCTGCAGCTTTGCTGGGCCTAGTGGGGAACTGGAAACCATCCAGACATGTGACAGTGGGGAATGGTATGTCCATTCTATGGCCTATAGTGCAGCCATTAAAAAGAATGAACTGGAAACTACCGAAATATCCATCAATAGTAACAGAATAAATACATTGTGGTGTATCCATACAGTGGAATACCACTCAGCAACAAAAACCTGAACAAACTGTAGTTACATACAGCAGCATGGATGATTCTCACAAACAAGATGTTGCATAAGGAAAGTGAGTGAAAAAGAATATATCCTGTATGATTCTATTTTCTATAAATTTCAAAATCTAGCAACACTGATCTATGGAGTTCAAAGTCCGGGTCATGCTTATGGAGAAGGGGCAGCAACTGGAATGGGGACAAGGGGACTTCTGGGTGCTGGTTACACAATGTGATCACTTAGAAAACTCAGCAAACTGGGCATTTATGATTAGTGCTCTATTCCTATATATACAATATTTCAATTAAAGTTGCCAGATATTAAGAGGAAAAGGCAAATTGCAGAATAATATGTTCAGAATGATTTCCTTTAGGTAAAACGTCAACCACCATAAGACACGACACTATATTTCTTTATGTTCATAAATGTATACAAATGTCTAGAAAAAGACCAGGACAGCTACCCACCCGATGAATGGAGGCCATTTCTAATGTGGAGCTTGGGATGAGCAGTGCAGGGGAAGCAAGTTGTCAAAGGACTTTATTTGCACTGGGATTGTTTGAATTGCTTATAAGGAGAATACATCCTTTAACGATGCTTACTATTGCAAGAAGAAGAGGAGGAGGAGGAGGCAGCCATGGGTGTAGGACTTTATGGCCCCAGGCACCATCTCAAGGTGTTGTTCCCATGACAACCCCAAAGACTCAGGTTTTTGCCTTGGTGATGGGAAGGGCCCCAGAGCTGCCCCAAGGGCTGTGTCCAAATTCACAGAGACAAGGCTGGAGAGAGGAGAGCATCTCTCCCCAGAGGTAGTGATCTCCAAGGCAGGGGACTCCTTGCTCAGCAGAGAGTCACCAAACATCCTTCACCAACTTCAGGGCCAGTGAAGAGAAGGATCCACCCGGTGAACCCAGTAGAAGCCACTAAGTAGCCACAGTCAGAGTGAACAAGCACATCCCTGGGAAAAGTTTCTATTCCCCAAATTCTTCCCTTAGTGCATCATTAGCATCTGTTACGATGCAGTTATTCTCATCAAGAGTTAGATCTCTGTAGGAGACTGCCCTTGACTCCACTGGGTGCTATTGGGCTATACCAGCAACCTTCCTGAGGAGGTGAGAATCTGCTCAGATCACATGGGAGAGCTCTTCTAAATCCCCCACTGCAGACCCTCTGAGAAGCTCTGGGGGTAGCCTGGATGTCTTCCTCCCTCCAGGCTCGCCCCAGTGGGAAGCATCAGTTGGGATGAGCACATGCTCTCTCCTGCTCTCAAGTCCTGGCTTCTCTGTGGTTCCCTCAACCTGGTCTAAGGTCCTATGCTGTGCGAAAGGGAGCATGATCGGTTTCCAGCTTTCAAGGGGCCCACTCAGGAAGATACCTTACTGTCCCAAGCTGGCCCCTCACCTTTCAGATTCCCAGTCCCTCTGAGGAGATTCAGCAAGAAGAGGGAGCTGCCCAGCTGGCTGACTCACCAGCAGGATCAGACAGGAGGGATGGCAGAGCAGAGGCCACAGTACAGGAGAGGAGGCCACAGGATGAGCCCTGAGGAAGGGGCTCCTCCCTGGTGAGGCCACTGTATACCCCCTTCTCCGGTAAGCCACAGATCTCCAGGGATCTCTCTAGCTCTTCTACGGGGCTTACTCTCTCCAGGAGGGTGAAGTTTAGGGTCTGCAATGAGCTCAAGTTCCTATCCTGACAGAAGATGGAAGAAAAGACCCAGCTCAGAGTTTGCCCCTGGCATCACCACCAGCCTGTAAGGGTAGAAGGGAACTGATATGCATTTAGATCCACGTGCCAGCTTTGATCTCCCTGGTCAAGTCCACACACCACAGAGGGACTGTGCATGAGGGCCATCTCCATGCCGGGCCCTTCAGGCTCCTCAGGCCCCATAGGGACTGGACACCCCCTGGCAACTCAGTCAGACTCCTGCCTCGTATCCTTGGCACCCACCCCCAGGAGCTCACAGGACAGAAGCTCCGAGACATCCACCCCTCACACTGGCTGCCCCCACTGCTGGACTGGCTTCCTCCTTCCCCCACCCTCCAAAAACCTCTCTGTCTCTGTCTAACCACCACCACCCAGCCCATCTCCCTCACCCTCTGCAGACTCTGCTGAGAGGAGCTGGAAGTTCTTAAAGGACCCCTCATTGAAGAGAGTGATGGCCAGGAAAGGGCTTCTGTGTAGCTCATGCCTGGGCTGTAGTGGGCTCTGAGGAGGATAGCAAGACATTCAGCCAAGACCTGGATTAGCTGCAAAGCAAACCTTGCCTGCAGGGCCTATGTGAAGACAGTAGTGCCCCCTTATTCACGGTTATCACTTTCCATGGTTTCAGTTACCCATGGTAAACCCCGTCAAAAATATTAAATGGAAAATTCCAGAAATAAACAATTTATAATTTTTAAATTGTGCACTGTTCTGAGTAGTGTGATGAATCTTCCACCATCTCACTTTGTCCTGCCCAGGATGAGAATCATCCCTTTGTTCAGTGTATCTACACTGTGTACTCGCCCACTAGTCACTTAGAAACTGTCTCATTTATCAGATTGACTGTCACCGTATCCTAGTGCTTGCCTTCAAGTAACTTTATTTTACTTGATAATAGTCCCAAAGTGTAATAGATGATACTAGCAATTTAGATGTGCCAAAGAGAAGCTGTAAAGTGCTTCCAAGTGAAAGGGTGAAAGTTCTCTACTTAATAAGCGAAGAAAAAAATTGTATGCTGAGGTTGCTAAGATCCGTGGTAGTTTTTTTTACAGTATATTCTTATAATTGCTTTATTTCATTGCTAGTTATTATTGTTAATCTCTTATTGTGCCTAATTTATAAATTAAACTTTGTCAAAGGTATGTATGTATAGGAAAAAAATATACTTCATATAGGGTTCAGTACTATCAGCAGCTTCAGGCATCCACTGGAGAGTCTTGAAACATATTCCCATGGATAAGAGAGGATCACTGTATATGCAAAGTCGCTATGATAGAGCCATTGCCCTACAGCTCTACACCCCTACCTTTCACATAACCAACTAAGAATTCTTTTTAGAAACATAGGCTGCCCATCAGTACTCTAACCGTACGGATAGGGGTTTGGACCAAACTGTCCTATATGTCTTAGGGAACATCAGATGAGAGTGACCATCACTATGACTCCCAGTAGGATGATCAGGCCCATTTGGAACACGGACTGTCGCCAGGCTTCTCATCTGGAGACAAATCAGTTAAGTGTATTATTAATCCAGATGCAGCAAGAAGCTGACCACTGTACATACTCTGCCTCAAATAGCCAGCAGGAAGTCTAGGGAAATGCATCTTTTTATCACCACAAGAGAGAGTTTAGACCAGTTTGTGTATTGCAGGCAAGGAGAGGCCTGACCTTCACGTACCAAGTAGCAGCAATCTCAGCAGCTGCATTTTGCTGATGGGGAGTCAGGATCCAACAATCATTTAAACTTAGAACGGTTGCTATCGTCTATGCAGAAAATATAAGAGAGTTCAGAATTACAGGATGAGGCTTAAGAAAACTGTACCAGAGTCCAGGAAGTTCCTCTTGTTCCGTCATCTTTAGTGGAGGCCGTTCACTCCTGGAGTCGGCAGGTGTTGGAGGGTTTCTAAGAGTTCTTAGACTGAGAGTTTTCATTCCATTGATCAAGTTGAGGATGGTGCCAGCGGTCTGGGTTAAATCGGCCAGTGCCCTACAAACAAAAGCTGAGAGAGAGATTGATGGTCCCTCTTCCCACCCTGACCTCTCTGAGTCTAAGGCATTCTATCCCATCAGCCAGGGTTGTTGCTCTTCTTCCACAGCCAAGCGATCTGCATGACGAGCCCCTGCAGCAATCACATCACCCTTTCTCCAGCCGTCCCCACGTCTCACACAACATATGCCCAAGCTCGTGCTTGGGTGTCTGGCAGCTTTTTCCTTATGTACCTGACCCATCCTAGAACATCTCCCACCCTCGGCTGTGGGAGCCACACCAGTCAGACAACGTTAGGTGCTGTCACCTCATCTTCATGATCATTATCACAATATCCATAACTGCCCAAATCCCAGCAAGGAGAGTGAGGCAGCAAAACTAACACTAGGTTAGAGTCACGCACCACCGGGCTCCTCTTTGCAACTTGCAAATTCTAGTAGTGCAGTTTTCCAGCAGTAGGTGTGGGAAGAAAAATAAGTAGGGTGAGAAGGATTGCTTTTGTGGTTTGAGTGTCTTACAGCCAGTCTGGGCCGCCTCCTTCATTCCCTAATACCTAATTAAACACTCTATTTAAATAGAAGGTATTCTTCCAGGGAATTGCCACATTTAGAGCCCAAACTGTCTTTCTTAAGTGTGTGCTCCACTGGGGGCTGAGCCCGGCTGTCTAATTATCCTTTTCAGTTTTTCCTTTAAGAGTTCGTTCCATCTTTCTATGGCACCCACTGCTTGGAGACGATACTGGGCATAAGGTTCCAGTGAGAGTTTCAAGCAGCTATCCACTCCTAGGTACTTATTACTATAAGGTAGAATCACTGTTAAATTGATTGTGCTTAGGGAATCCAAATATATAACATAGTGCATCTAACTGTCCTTGAATATTATTGCCCACATATGCTGTACAGGGATGGCACTCCTGGTTATGTGCCCTGGAGTTCCCTTTGTCACTTGACTGTGAAGTTGGCAGTCAAATACATTTTCCAGGCTTCCTTGGACTCATGTGTGGGAATCGCTAGCTTTTAGTTGGGACCCAATCCTGAATCATAGATGAATTACCATGCCCTGTGTGATGGAATATCCCCAAGGCTGTGGTCCTTACCTGGGCAGTGCAGGTTTGATCAACTGTTGATTCCATTGATGTTTATCCTTGAATGGTCCTTTTCCATGGGCATCCACATGAGTCACGAACAGGGGGTGCAGATTCTATACAATCTGTTGTCATAATGTTTGTCCCCACAAAGACTGAGACTTCATCCTCAAGTTGTCCGACTGCCTGTCACCAGACCACTTTGCCAGTACTTTGTGTACTGCCCATGAGCCAGTGAAGAATGTAATAAGGTGAATTTTTGGAGGTGTTTCCAGGCTAAGCCCCACAGCCCACAACTCCACCCACTGAGCAGAGGCCCCTTTTTCATGTGCCGTTTTTAACAGACTTCTTTTCTTTTTTGTTTTTTGAGGAAGACTAGACCTTAGCTACATCTGTGCCAATCTTCCTCTATTTTGCATGTGGGACACCACCACAGTGTGGCTTAAAGAGTGGTTTGTAGGTCCGTGCCCAGGATCTGAACCCACTAACACCAGGGTGCTTAAATGGAGCCAGCGAACTTAACCACTGCACCACCAGGCCAGCCCCTAAACAGATTTCTTTGAGGCTGAACAGCTTTGTGGCCCAGAACACCCATCTGCCTTCAACTTAGCTGATCCATCCATGAATCAGGACTAGGTCCCTTCAGGAACCTTGGTGTACCAAAGCCCCCAAGAAGGTCTGACACAGACCCACACCTGAGCTAGCCGTGTCTGGAAGGTGACTCCACATTTTCCTGTAGATGTTGGACTCCACTAATGCCCAGTTTACTTCTTTTCTGGGTAATATCCATTTTGCTGGTGTTTTCCTTTTTTACCCATCCCATAATAGAGATGTCAGGGCATAACAGTACCTATTGTTGCTTTCTGAGTCTCTCAGTGTCCACTGACACCCAATAACAAGCCAGTAGTTGCCTCTCAAATGGGCTACAATAGGTGGCAGTGTCAGGCAACTGCTGTGTCCATATCCACGGGGACTTGTTGCCTAGCAGCTACATCCTTCAGCCACAGGTTCCAGTCACCGACACTTGTGATTTAAAGACTCTTTAGGACCAATCGGACTGAGCAGGAGGGCCCTCAAACACGCCTTTCATAGGCAAGCTGACCACTGCCACCTCCACCTCTTCTGCTTGCGAGACTGTAACCTCCTGTCCTCACCACCTGGGGCCTGGCATCAGACCACCCACGGCAGCCTCTAGACACCCCAGCCCATGGAAACCATTCTAATGCCCCCATCCTAAACCTGGTCCCCCCCTGCCTGCCTTGCCCATTCCTTCCCTGGAAAACCATAATACAGGCGTCCCGGCAGGTCCCCTCACTCTCTGTGCCTCCGACGGACCTCCTGTGGCCCAGCATGGTGGGACACGCCCCCTCCTCTGGGGAACTGGGACTAACAAGCTCTCTTTCAGTGGTCTCCTGATCTGTTGGCCTCACCAGACCTGAATAAACTAAATCCTCGGAACAATTTAAAACAACGAGAGAAAGAGAGAGGGAGAGAGTAAGGATAAAGCAAATGGGCAGAACGTTAACAAGGTAACTCTGGGTAAGGAGAATATCAGCTCTTTTTATACTTCTCATGCTACTTTTCTGTACATTTGAAATTATTGCCAGATAAATGTTTTCAAAAATTTTTAAAGTTACAACATTCAGTAATTGGATAAGCATTACATTCCTTATTTGTAACTTGCTTTTAGTCTTTTCTTCAGTCGAATTCTTGCCCCTAAGACCTTGATATAGAGGCACCATTCCCTCAGGAACAATGTCAATAAAACACTTTTTCTGCTTATGCTGGTTAAAATATATTTTTAATAAGTATACAGATAATTTTGGGAGATTAAAGGGAGTACATAAAAATTTTTTCATGTAAATTGCACACAAACACACTGCCAAAAGCACCCACACAACCACCCTGACAAATGCACACCCACGCTGACACATACAGCCTTACACTCACATATAAGCCTGCTTGTCTACACTCACAAAACCCTCTACACACATGCACACCCAGCCTTACATCTTACATTCCACATATACACCCCTGACTTGCACACCAATGCACACACACTTTATACACTTTCTACACACATTACACACTCTAACACACACCCATACAGACATTTTATACACTCCACATACACACACATCTCACTTACACACCCACACACATGCTGTAGAAATCCCCATGCACACGCTGCACTCAAATATCCCCACACATCCAAACACACCCACACTCATAAACCCCCACAAACCCACGCACACTCAGGTATACACCCCACATACACATCCCAGACACTCTCACACATACAGATCATACCCACAAACCGACACTAACACTCCACATATGCTCCCTCAAATACACATGCAACACATACTCACATACATACACAAACACACACCCCAACACAACCATATACATCACACACATACACATAAACCCTACATCCATGTCCACACTTATACCCTCACAGACACACTGCAAATCACCTCCCACACACACTTGACCTCAACACACTTTAACACCCACACAATCCGACCTTCACATCCAGACAAATACACATTTCTTAGAGAATAAAAGGATATGGAAGGCTACGGAAATGCTCCATGCTGAAGGCAGCTAAGGAGAAAGTTTACTGAAACACCTGACCCTAGGATGAATCCAGTACTTGAAGTGAAAAAATATTGTAAAGCACATTATTTTATCAAATGACGTCACTGGAATATGGCCAAAATATAGGAAAAAGAGTTGTATCCATGTAAATTTATAAAGTTGGTAACTGCTCTGCAGTTATACCTTATCCTTAAGAAATACACACGGAATTATTTAAGGGTAAAGAGCCATGATCAAGTTGTTCCAAAAGAAAAGTGTGTATCTGTGTGTGTGTGTGTACGTGCGTGTGTGTTTAGACAGAGAAAATGATAAGGCAAATGACATGAAAGGTTGATGATAGTTGAATCTGGATAAAGCAATACAGATGTTCTTTGTGCAATTATTTTTAATTTGAAGTGATGTCCAAATAAAAAGCTTTTTTAAAGCATCCAGGCTTTATAGAGCTGCTTGAGATTGGTGTACGTTCAGCGTCTCTGTTATCTGTGCAGTCTGGAATCCCTTACTGGGCTGTCATATT
>NW_025793705.1:0-1466 GCF_021613505.1 Equus quagga | reverse complement strand
AATTAGGGATGGCTGACAGACAGTTCTCCAGCTTCCAACAGCATGGATGAGGGATGTGAGGGAGCTTAGTACAGTGGCTAAGACCATAGGCGTTGGAGTAAGACTGCTCTGGTTCACATCCTGGCTCTGCCACTGGTCGGCTGAGACGCAGGCAAATTATTACCCCCACTAAACCTCAGTTTCCTCGTCTGAGAAATGGGGATGAGCTAGCACCCATCTCTTGGAGTCATTGTGAAGATAAAAGCACTCAATCACCCTGCTTCCTTCGCTGTGGGAGCTCAAGAAACGTGAGCTGGTAGGGATGTGTAGGCAACATATGGCTGACTGATCACAGCCACAGCAGGCAAGGGAGGGTATGAAGTGCCTGAGGAGGGAAGGAGCAGGGCACAAGCCACACTCAGATGGGCAGCTGACCACACTGTGCTCTCTACTGCCAGGGGGTCACTAGCAAGGCAGTCCTTGCAGCAGGCGTCTGCCCTTCATCTGTTCCTCCTGAGCCGTTGGCACAGAGACCCTGCCTTGAAGTCTCCTGCCTTCACAGCTTCCCGTCTGTCCCCTGGACACTGGGCTCGTCCCCCTGTCTCTCCTGGAAATAAAACTAGACATCCCACAGCATTTCCTGACTCTTTTCTTCACTGCTCCCTTTGGAGGAATCCCTGGAGTTGGAAACGCCTGGAAACCATCACTCCCAAAGGGTGGGGCTTTGAGGAAAGTAAAAGGTGGTGGAGTAGGGCTCCCAGTAGGGGTGGGTGGGGGTGCTGAGGTGCTCACCTGCAGCGCCACCTGGGGGCGGAGCATGGACTCCGGAGGACCCTTCTCAGCCCTGGCTTCGGGATTCCCACCCCTCCGCCCCAGGCTCTGGGGGAAGATCCCATTCGCTGGGGGGTGGGGAACTGGCCCTCCTGTTTTGTTTGGGTTCACTATGCGGGGTGGAGTAGGGTGAGAGTGGGGCGGCTTTCCAAAATGGAGCTGATCTTGCTGATTCAAGGATTGGGGTGGAGCAGTGAGATGCCATCTGGATAAGCACGTGGGAGGGAGGAGAAAGTAGTCTTGTCTGGGGGCAGCCTGTTCCTCTAGTCCTCTGTCTTGTTGGCCTCAGATACTGACCCCTGCTTTCCATTCTTCCAGCCACTGTGAGTGAATTGAAAGGCCCCAACTTCTTCTGAGATCTGTTCCACACTACATTCCCAGGAGGGTGGCTTTCTTCCCTCTCCTCTATCCGCAGCCTACCTCCATAAAGACGACACGTTCTCAGGAGGCAGGTGCCACCCACCAGGAGGGCCTTGGGGCCAGTCATGGTATCTGGTAGCCCCTGGCTCCCATGCTGTGTCTACAGACCCAGGCCTCAGCTTCTCTCCCTCACCCCGTGTTCTCTGACACAGGGGACATTAACAGAGAGCACTGTTGCTGCTCTTTACTTTGTTCGAGGCAGGATGCTGGCTCCCGGTAGGATCTGGCGTTGATGA
>NW_025793704.1:0-8905 GCF_021613505.1 Equus quagga | reverse complement strand
TAAGAAAGGAAAAGGAATGAAGGGCAATTAGAAGCAGCACAGGTTTCGGAACTATGTGAGGGGCTGGCCGGTTATTCTTCACCAAGGGGCGACCCTGCACCCCTCAGCATTAATCGGCTGGGCCCTGTCAAACAGCCGATCAAATGATGTAGCCATGGCTCCCAGCATCTCCCCCTTTTTTACTTTTTAAGGCCAACAGATGTAATTCTGCCGAAACCCGACTTATAGAGTTGAATATTAATTTGAGAAAGACTGGTAAAAGGCAAAGACAAATCATTAGAGCACCAATGGTGACAGCAATATTAACAATAAGGGAGCTCCAATTTTTCTCCCCTACGAAAGAGGTCAGAGAGGTGAAAAAGTTGGTGGCTACTTTGGAAGCAGAAAAGGATTCTTCAGCCTGATTAATATTATTAATTTGTCTATGTAAATTACTAATGTCTAAACTAAAGTCTGAATGGTTCCATATTCCCTGAATATGATTTTTAATTTTCTCCCAGGAGTGTAGGGATTGATTTACCTTAAGAGGAGTCACACAGATCCATCTATAGGACACATGACATCGCAAGGCCAGTCTAACCTTCAAATTTGTAAGTTCTTGTCCTATCTGTAATATTGCCTCTTCAGAGCGTTTACCTTTGCCTCCAGTTTTTCGTCTATTATTTCTTGGGTAGTTAGGGCAAGAGTGGTATTCTTAGAAAGATCGTCTACATAAGAGGCAGTATGTATTTGTTTACTCAGCGCTACAGCAGATACAGTGAGAGAGGTTGCTAATGTAATCAAGGCTGAGATACCCAATATCAAAGCAGTGATAAATCGGCGGGGGCGCTGTAAGAGATCAGTAGCCTGTTTTAAAGTAAGCAATCCAACATCATCATACCAAGGTTCAGACAAATGAACGGGTAGCATAAGATAGGGGGGTTGTTGTAATATCATAACAGTTTCCACGTCTATATCAGGATTTAAACAATTAGTCAGAATACAATTGGTACAGGTAATGTTATATATGGAACCGTCCGTTGTGGGTAGAATAGTCATTGCACGACTGTGAGTGGGCGCAGCCAGGAAAACATAAGGGGCAGGAATACATGCCTTAACCTTATAGGACTGGGACCCCACTGGCCTATTTAGGATAATGTTGTGTAGAGCGGCTACAGCCTGCCATAAGTGAGGCTGGACCTCACCAGAGTCAGCCGACAATATGGGGGGAACCCAGCCATTCATATGCCAATGATCCACTGCCAGTTCAGGAGCTATGTAACGATCTGACCACCGGTATTTACCAGTTTCACGTAAATAATTTCTGTAATCTTTTGAAGGGTCCTGACAGCTCCAATCAAATATCTCACCAGGAAAAGAAGGTATTTTTATCACAATTTTCGATGAATACATACACTCCCTCCACTTTGGGAAGCCAGCTCGTTTGCCAACCGACGTCCAGTCACTATTAGTAGGCAACTTCTCTGGGGATATTGTCCTTCCAGGACAAGTAGGATATCCTGGAGGGTGGATGGCAGAGTTCAGAACCCTGGGGCCCATGTCCCCAGGCAGTAATAGTTGCAGGGACCATAAATCTCTCCACATTCCGTTAGGGGAGTCTGTAAGTAACCCCTTAATAGAGGTTCCAATACAGCCTGCTATGTTAGTTGCTGGCAGTGGAGCCGGCATCCGAACTACAGGGTGTACATTAAAGCATATAGGGGGACTGCTAGAGGTACCTTGAAAAGAAAAAATCTTTGTTAATGTCAATTTTATCATGGTATATAGACAGACCTCCTAATAACTCAGGATGGTCATTCGTGACAGGAATCTGTCCTTCCTTCCAGGTTACTGGATGGAATAGAGGGGGTTTAGGAACATAAGCCCAATATTGGGTAAGGGAGGCAGAGGTCTTTCCTGCCTGACAGGCAATCAAGGCTAACATAGCTAGAAACAGAGTAGAGGGGGAAATTGTACCCCCCTGCACCCGAACTAAGTGTTCTGCCTCTTGGGTAAGGTGTTTTAGTTGACCCCATGTAGGAATTGACGTAGCTCGAGTGGCTTTAGAGCGCGGATATGGAGGCGGCGGCGATCGAGGAGGAAGACGCTGATAGGGTGCGTCACGGAGCAAAAGCCGCCGCATCTGGATCACAGGAGGATGATCCTCATCAGTCTCTGTCAGGGCGCTATTGTCCGTTCTTCTCAACGGAGGAAGGGTCCGGCACCGCCTGCTGTACATGCCGGATCAAATGATCAGGAATCCACAAAGGAGAGGAAGCGTCCTGTAGAAATATACAAGCATATCCTCCACCGCTAGTTAAGAGAATATCAGGACCTTTCCACTGTCCTGTAAGCAAGTCCTTCCACTTAACCTGTGGTAAAATTTTTTGTTTATTATCATTCCAATGTCTCATCATAGGTGACTCACCATGAAAATCTAAATTGAGAAAATTTATTACAAATAGAGCATGACTTAGTAAATGTTGGGGAGAGCTATATTTGAGCTCTCCTCCTTGTAATTTTTCCAGTTGTTGTTTCAGGGTCTGATGGGCTCTCTCAACAATGGCCTGACCCTGAGGATTAAACGGAATACCTGTGCAATGTTTAATTTGAAAGGTTTTGCAGAAATCTCGAAAAGCCTTAGAGGTATATGCAGGTGCATTGTCTGTTTTTAGCTCTAAAGGCTGTCCCATATAAGCAAAGCAGATAAACAAGTGTTGAATCACATCTTTAAAGGCTTCTCCTTTTCTGGCAGTAGCCATAATAACGTGAGAAAAAGTGTCTACACACACATGTACAAAGGAAAGCTTTCCAAATTGAGGAACATGAGTTACATCCATCTGCCACAGACAATTAGAGCGAAGACCTCGGGGATTTACTCCCATGGGCAGGCTGGGCATAGTAGCGGGACAGGCAGTGCAATTTCGCACTATCTGTCTCGCGGCTTCTCTGGAAATTTGAAACTGATAACGAAGGGCTGTAGCATTTTGGTGGTGCAACTGATGAGCCTGGGTGGCTTCCTCTATGGCTGAACAAACAACTATCTTTGTTGCCTGGTCAGCTAATTCATTGCCCCTATGGATAGGCCTCGGAAGACCTGAATGTGCACGTACATGTCCCACGTAAAAGGGGTGGGAACGTTCTCTAACTAATTTTTGTAATTGACAAAGCAGCGCCGAAATGGTAGTCTTATAAACAGGGATCGTGGCGGTTTCAATTTGAGGAAACAGACAAATTATGTATTGTGAATCAGAGTAAAGACTGAATTCCTTATTAGACAGTTCTCTAAATGCTGTAATTACAGCAATCAACTCAGCCCTTTGAGCAGAGGTTTCATTAGTCTGTTGTGTTTTACAACTGTCCCCTATTACTAGGGCTGCCCTCCCATTAGAGGAGCCATCTGTGAACGCCAACGTTGCCCCAGCTATGGGCCCCTTCTGACATCTAGTAGGAAAGATAAAGGGATGTCTCTTAATAAATTGTAATATGGGGTGTTTAGGAAGGTGAAAAGACACAGTACCTGAGTAACCTGCAAAAGAGACCTGCCATTCATCATCTGTTTGAAATAGGTAATCACATTGATCTTTAGTATACGGAATTACTATGTTAACAGGTTCCTTTCCAAATAGTTCTATGCTTCTTCTTCTCCCCTTTGCTATTAATTGAGCACATAAGGCTGGATAAGAAACAATAATCTTTTTAGGAATGGCAGGGAGGTGTAACCATTCGAGAGGCCCTAATTGCCATAAACAGCCTGTGGGAGTGACAGGCGTAGGGAGGACTAAAAGATTCCAAGGCATCGAATAATCTATTCGATGTAATTGGTGTTGTGTTAAGGCCTCCTCTACCTTTTGTAGGGCTAAAGTTCCTTCAGGTGTTAGAGTTCTTTCTGAGGTGGGGTCACTATTCCCCCTGAGCATTTCAAACAGGGGTTGTAACTCGGCTGTTGTGAGTTTCAAAAAGGGCCGAATCCAATTTATATTCCCCAAGAGCTTTTGAAAGTCATTTAAAGTTTTTAAGGAATCTGTTCGTAATTGGATATTTTGGGGAGTCACTAAATCAGTGTGAATGACTCGACCCAAATAATTAATGGGTGGATTAGTCTGTATTTTTTCGGGTGCCACTTGTAGGCCATAAAGAGTCAAAGCCTTGACTGTTTCTTGTAATACTTGTTGTAAATAACTTCTATCTTGATGTGCCAGCAATAAGTCGTCCATGTAATGGATCAAGCAGGTAGAAGGATATTTTTGCCTGACCTGCATTAAGGCCATATCAACAAATTTTTGGCACAGCGTTGGGCTGTTTTTCATTCCTTGTGGCAGCACTTTCCACTGAAATCTCTGATAAGGTCTCCTCAAGTTTTCTGAAGGTAAGCTAAAGGCAAATCGGGGCCTGTCCTTAGGGTCTAAGGGGATGTTGAAAAAACAGTCTTGTAAATCTATAACCACAACAGCAGCCTGAACTGGGACTGCTATGGGAGAAGGCAGTCCCGGTTGTAGGGCCCCCATATCTTGCATGGTCTCATTAATGGCTCTCAGATCTTGTAATAATCTCCATTTTCCAGATTTCTTTTTGATAACGAAAATAGGAGAGTTCCAGGAACTATTAGAAGTTTCTATATGTCCCAACTCCAGCCGAGTTTTAACTAATTCTTGGGCTGCTTTCAATTTTTCAGATGGAAGAGGCCACTGTTCTACCCATACTGGAATATCAGACTTCCACGTTATAGGGTCTGCAGCCCTTTCAACAGCGGCCCCTAAGACAAATTTGATAGCTCACAGTCAGACTCATATCCAAATCCTCTTTTGTCTTTATTAGGTTGTGAAGAAATCGAGAGTCGAGCATCTTGTGCAGCTTTGCCCAAACTCTTTTGAGGATTATATTTCATCTTTAACATCTGAGCCGTGACCTTATCTTCAGGACTGAATAATAATATCCCCATTTGAGGCAGGACATCTCTCCCCCATAGAGTAACGGGAATAGCTGGGATTACATAAGGTTGAAAAGTTCCAGTATTGTTTTCTCCATCTGACCAATGGAGAATTTTGCTACTTTTGTTAGCCTGTGGGGCCTTTCCAATCCCTACTAAGGTGTTTGGTGTCACTTGTATTGGCCATGAAGAGGGCCAATCTTTTCCAGCAATACAAGAGACATCTGCTCCAGTATCTAAGAGCCCCTCTATGGCGATCCCTTCCACTATAAGTTGCTTCACAGGTCTTTCAGATGTAATTTCCTGCATCCAAAAGGCCATGTCGCTAGAGCCAAAACCATCCTCACCTCGTGGGGCTGAAGTTACTGTTTTCCCTAAGGAATAACACGGTAACAGTAACAGTTGAGCTATTCTTTGACCCTTAGCTATAAAATGAGTTTTTGTGGGGGTGTCAATCATAACTTTTATTTCCCCCTCATAATCTGAATTAATTACCCCAGGAATAACTGACAAACCTTGTATGGAAAGGGAACTTCGTCCTAAAATTAGCCCCACAGTTCCTTCTGGCAGAGGTCCCTTAATTCCTGTTGGGATAATAGTGACTGGGACATCTGGAGTTAGTATTGTTGTGGTGGAGGAACGGAGGTCCAGCCCTGCACTCCTCGGAGTGGCTCAGAGAAGTTCGAGGATTGACTGGGGGGAAGAAATGGATTTAAGGTGTTGATCCCCATCATTGTCCGGGCCCGGGGAGGGCCCTGAAGCCGGTTTCCCAAGACCGCAGTTTCATTTGTAGTGCCAGTCTGGGAAGTAATGTTTTGGCTAGTAGGGGGCAATAAAGTCCCATTTTTATGGTATTTAGACCTACACTCTCTCGCCCAGTGAAATCCTTTTTGACATCGAGGGCAAGGAGCCTGAGGGACATTTTTATCTTGAGGGATCATCTGGGCATCGCTGACTTTATCAGAGGATATGGCAGCCGTTCTTTCTGTAGGGTAATTTCTGCTAACATGGCCAACCTGACCGCAAGAGAAGCAAGTTATATTTTGATTTTTTGGTTTTTGAGTCATGGCTTGAATACATTGTAAAGAACTTTCTCCCTTAAGTGCTGCGGCCATAGTCACTCCCTGAATAAAAGCAGGAGTGAAATCAGCACATTGTTTCACAAAATCATTAAGTGTGCCTTCCTTACCTATCAGACGGAGTAATGCCCGACAGGCTTCGTTTGCATTTTCAAAAGCCAATTGTTTGGTCAGAATATCAGCGGCTTCTTCATTAAGAATCACCCTTTTCACTGTCTGAATTAGGCGGACAACAAAATCTTCATAGGCCTCCTGAGACCCTTGTTTTATATAAGTCAAGGGCGTTGCTTTGTTAGCGCTGGGAGGCAGAGAGAGCCAAGCGTTAATAGCGCAGTTAGTGACCTCGATCAGGGCTTGTTTGTCCAAATATAACTGTTGATGGGAACCATATCTACCAGTACCAAGCAACATATCCAAATTAACAGTATCTGATTGATTACGGTCGCGATATCGATCTGCGACACGTTTTGCACCGTACTCATATTCTGATTTCCATAGTAAGAAATTACCCCCTGACAAACAGGTTCTAGCTACTTGATACCAATCATAAGGAGTCATCCATTTATTAGCTATAGCATCTAATAGTGTTTGTGTATAAGGGGCCGAAGGCCCATATTCCGCACAAGCCTGTTTTAATTGCTTTAATATCTTATAGGGAAGAGCTTCCCAAATAACTTGCGTGTCAAATTCATCAGTATATAAGATGGGACAACATAATTTAGGTTCGAAATCCCCTGCCAAAATCCCTTCTCTCAGAGCATCGCGGACGCGAGAGGCAGAAGGCTGATTATATGCCAATGTGGCTGGGGGAGGTCCAACGAGTTTTCTCTTAGGGAGAACTCGACTTTTGGTCGACACGGCAGGAAAAGCTTTTGAAGACGGGGCTCTCGGTGTTAAAACATCATCAGGATATCTAGCAGCCTCATAGTCTAAATCCGCCTGATCAGTGGGGTCGAGAGCGTCATTAACATAATCGGGCGGAGGGGCCGAGGCTAATGATATAAGGGGTTGTATCTCATCCTTGTCTTTCACCTCTTCCTTCTTATTATCTTTTGTATCTTCATCTTCTTTAATTCTTAAATTTTCAGGGACGGGATCTAAAGCATCCCTGATAAGACTCCAAAGGGCAAAGGCATTTGCCGGGACCCCAACCGGCCCCTTTTTTGTATACGTTTTTCTGATAGCTTTGCCCACTAAATTCCAGGTTTCTAAATTTACAGTTCCCTCTTCAGGGAACCAGAGGCATTGTTCCTGTACAAAATGTAAAAATCGTGCAATCTGTCCCCGAGGTATTTTGGTGCCCCTTTTATTTAACATGCAGACAACAACATCTATAAAAAACTTACGCTCCTTAGACTCAGTCTGTCCCATAGTGAAGGAGGGTCAAAAGTTCTTAATATTTCTTACTCTTCCTAACCTTATTTCACTCTCCCTTTCCGGAGACGGACTAAAACTTCTCTATTTTTTATTTCACTCTCCCTTTCTAGAGAGGGAGAGGGACTAAAACTTCTCAGTTTTTTAAGTTCCGACCTACTACCTGTCTGTCCTTTCCTCACTCTCCCTTTCCAGAGAGGGGATAAAGGGGGCTCTTCTTTCCAGCCCTAGGTAGGAACCTATCGGTCCGAGAAGAGGGGGGAACTTACCCGTTGGGTCCCTGTTCCGGCGCCACTTGCCGGGGTCCAGCCTGGGCAGAGTCCAGGTTCCCGCCGGAGAGGCGGCGGCGGCGAAAAACTGGGGGAGGGGAAAATAAAGAGGACGTGAGACTTGGGTTGGTGTTAGCAAGTCCGACTTTACCGTGCACAAGTGTCGTTTATATATTTTTCAGGATTAGTACAGAAATAGTTCTATAAATATTCTCAGAGAGATAAGGAAGTAAAAAACGAGCACAAGAATATTTATTAGCATTCTATTCTATAGAGCATAAGGTTAATGGTAGTCTTCTCCGCAATTAACTAGTGTTTGTTGTCTCTAAGCTAAGAGATAGGTACCTAGGCATCTGTTGTAATTCATGGTAAAGTTACATCAAAGAGAGAAGGTCCAGGCCTCCAGACAGGACAGCAGTCCGTCTGGTTACAACCTGGTGGAGCCATCCCTGCCTCCCTCAATCATTTACGCCATTAGTGTAGATGGTTAATGGGAACAAAAGGTGACTCCAGGGTGTCTTATCCCCAGGGCTATCTGCATTCTCAGCGGGCAGTTAAACATCTTTACTTTCTCGTGCCCTTTAGGGGCTGGAAGCATTCCTTTGTCTTTTAGATTGTAGAGCTAACAGTCCCTTAAGTACACCGCCAGAGAAAGTATCATTTTGTTAGTAAAGTAAAGGGCTGAAAAGCTAAGCTAAACTATATATCTTCAAGAATGAAAAACAGAAATAAGTATAGACATAACCTTGCTAGAAAGCATGCATATAATTCAGAAAATATCAGGGGTGTCGGCCGGCCATTCTTCACCGAGGGGCATCCCTGCACCCCTCGGCCCTTCTACTCATCAATTATTTATTATTTATGGCTTTTAGGAGAAAACCTCTATAACATTTTAACAGAAAGCAGAAGGTCAAGAATAATATATAGATACTTCTTGATCATCCAATTAACCAGCAAACTTAGAAGGACGATGCATATATATATTTAGACAAAGAACTGGAGGGAGAAGGAAACATTAACCAGATGGAGGCCATAAACCTAATTCGACATCTTATCTGAGCAGGATTGCTTTCTGCTTGTCTCAAATGGGACTGCGTGCTCCTCCATTAGTTAACTGAAAAATATCTTGAAAGTTACCTGCAGGTGGTCACATTCTCTTACTATATCTAATTTTCCTGGGGGGTAGTGCCTCCCAAGCAGGCACCCAAAGGAGTGAAAACTGGAGGTTAAGAAAGGAAAAGGAATGAAGGGCAATTAGAAGCAGCACAGGTTTC
>NW_025793703.1:5275-7007 GCF_021613505.1 Equus quagga | reverse complement strand
TAATGAGATGAAAGTTGTAGGGCAGATAACTGTCAAGGATTTCCCTGGGCCATTAGGTCTTATCCAAGACAATGCTAAGCTACATTCAGGTATTCTACAGATAACTTCCTCCCTTGGAAAAGGTAGATTCCCTGTGGTCCAGAGAGTCCAGGTCCCTGAACTGGCTTGGATCACTTTGCCCTTGGAGTAGACTTGCTAGGGAAGGGGGTCTTGTCAACCCTCCACAGCCGTTGGTCACAGTCATGCTGGGTGGCTGCTTCATAGAGGAGGGCACGTGATGTCCAGACCCTCTTTCTCCTACCTTCCTCAGGACAGAAGACGTGGACCAGTGATCACATCCTGTTACAATTCTTTTACTTGTTTTGGAGCCATTCAATGCTGGAAATCAATGCCCCACTTTCTCACGTCATTCAAGTTGTTTTTTTCATCGATTGAATCATTGGAGAGAAAGCATGTACAATTTCTAGATGCCAAGAGGAACTCCTCACAGGGACTCTGACCAGCATTGCATGTTCCCTTCCTTTCTTACTCGATGTCTTCTGGGAAGGGACACACAGTTCCTTGCAGGGCCATGCTTGGAGCAGTAGACCATAGTGGCCGTCTGCCTTTTTCACTTGCTTATCTTGCAAAAACAAGTTACCCTGTCATGGGGAGATCAGGATCTCCAGGCCTTAAAGGGATTTCCCAACAGCCTCCCATGAGTCACTGTGTCCCTGTTTGGGGAGACAGTCTCTGTTAGCACCTATTATCCCAGTTTAATTGTTAATAGTGACGCCCCCTTCCCTCTAGAAAGTGACCTGTTCTTCATAATAAACCAGATGGACTCCTAGTCTACTAGCTTCATATGAGCAGGCTTTTGAGAGGCCTGAGATGCCTCCATTTCTTCTGTTACGATTAATGTAAGTGAAAGAGAAAGATCAGAAACCTTAGTAAAAGATCAGAAACTAAAGTAAAGGAAAAAGCCCTAAAAGGGGCTGGCCCCATGGGGTAGAGGTTAATTCTGGCACACTCTGCTTCCATGGCCAGGGTTTGTGGGTTCAGATCCCAGGCATGGACCTACACCACTTGTCAAGCCAAGGTGTGGCAGCGGCCCACATACAAAATGAGGAAGACCAGCACAGATGTTAGCTCAGAGTGAATCTTACACACACACACACACACACACACACACACACCCCACACACACAAAGAACCCCACAGGCTAGCCTGACCAAGAATGGCATCTGAGGCATTAGTCCCAGATTTGGAGGGACAGCAGGAAAAAGGATGAGCAGGTCCATGAGTATCAAATGAAGAAAATAACGACACCGAACTCAGAGGGTTGTTATCAGGACGACATGACTGACCCTGAAAGGGGCTGGGACCAGTTCTGGGCGCATGTAAAATACTTAACACATTTTAGCTCTTCTGGCTCAACCATGAAAATTCATAGTAATTTATACTTTACCGAAGATGGAAAGATTGATTACTATATTATTACCAAGACAACACATTATTAACACATTAATAGGTAAGTTATCAATCAGAATACAGTTTTAAAGATCAGGGTTTCATTGTATAGGACGTAGCAACATTCTCTGAAGTCTGGGTGTCTTTGGAGTTTCCTTTGTGAGAAATACCTGTTGCCAGGACGGCGTTTTGATGCAGGAACCATCTGCATCTCGCGCAGCTGAAGGAGAAGAGGAAACGTTCTCTCCTCGCCTCGGCAGGACTTCTGTCTCCAGCAGTCAGG